>NC_133458.1:31707562-32010592 GCF_048565385.1 Saimiri boliviensis
GAACAACATTAGGCCATGAGCCTCATTAAAGCTTCATAGGTTTCTGTCTGACTTAGGATGTAATTTCAAACAGTTGACAGTCACATATACAGCAAACAAGATTAGGTGGGAAAGCTATACAAATCAGTCAATCCATTAATAATAAAACAACTCAAAGGAAAAAACACTTGAGATCTAGAGGAAAGGTAAGAATTATTAATCCAGCTTGGGCAACATGGCAAAATCCCTTCTCTTAAAAAAAAAAAAAAGAATTAGCTGGGTGTGGTGGCACACTCCTGTAGTACCAGCTACTTGGGACAGATGGAGGATGCAATGAGCTGAGATCATGCCACTGCACTTCAGCCTGGGCAACAAAATGAGACCCTGACTCAAAGAAAAAAAAAAAAACCATAAGTGACCTGATCCATGTCTTCTAATAGAATGAGGACCACTATAATGGAGGCAACAGGACTGGCTGAGTGTGATGCAGCCATCACATGCCTCAGGCTGGCTCCCAGGATCCAGGATCCCCTTGATCATCACATGTTGTGGTCCAGAGAAACCACAGTGTGATAGTAACTTGTGTTTGGCTCAACTATGTGATTTTCCCAAAATTGCATAGCATGATCATGAATGCTCGGCCCAAGAGGAAAAGCAATATATAATTTTTTAAAAATATAAGAACTAAGATTACATGAGACTAGAAATTCCATCTTATTTACCTTTGTATTTCCAGTGCCTAGAATGGTGCTATTAAATGCTAATACATACGGCCAAGTCATTAAATATCAGAGTTTATAATTAGCTAGAGTCCCATCACTGCTATTAATCTGTTGTATGAATTGAATAAATTATTTCAATTTCCTGAGCTTCTGTTTCACATCTGAAAATTAGGAATTATTATAGTACCACCTTTGGGTTCACCCTGTTCCCCACCAAGAATGGAGTAAGATAATGCACATGAACAAGCTTTTGGGGTTCCAACATATAATAACTTGAATATGTATGTGTTAATTTTTCATATTTTACGGGTTAAAAAGAAGCACCAATTTTGTCATTGGTATTATTCTGTTCAATACATGATGAGATTTATCAAAAAATTATTAGTGGGCTTTTTTCTTGAGAGTTTTATTAAATGTTCCAATTTCAACCTAAAAAGACTTGCAAACACTTATTTAGCCCATTTGGAGTTATTACAAAAATATTTGGCTCATTTTTTATTCCAAAATAAATGAAAGGGAGTGTTTCAGAGTAAGGACCCAAACAATAGGGAGCTATGAACTTTAGCATTTCAGGACATGGCACAGCAAGCCGTTCCCTAAGGAGGAAGGTTCTAGTCATATGAGAATCATTGATGTTCTACCTGAAGAAAATGAATGACCATGTTTGTCCTTATAGCAAAACGCCAGTGCCTGTAATAGCCAATCTGAAACAAGAACAAAAAGAAAGTGGTTTATATGGCATAAAGCAGTGCATCATTGGCCACTTCAAGAGACCTCTAAAACAGCTTAATAACAGAAATTTCTAGATGTGTGGGCAAACATATGCCTGGAAAAGAAAACTCTTTTGCTTCACCGTTGAAAAGGTGTTAGTGTCTTGTGGAGAGAGATCAGTGTTAGTGATCATAGAAAAAACTCACCCAATAGGCAAATAGAAAAGTAGCTATGGATGAAAAGTATGGTCAGTGATGATGGAAAATCAACAATTGAATGCTGTTTGTGAAAATGAATGAAAAGTCACATTGAGGCAAGGTAGAAAAGACAGTCGGGATTATTTGAAATGCATGTGAGTTTTTCCACACTCCCATCAGCTATTACTCTTTTGGATTTGGGAATGAAAAAACAAAAAACAATTCCTAAATTATAGGTTATTTATAAACAACTTCAAATATTCTTCATACTTTTTACTCAAAATATAAATATTAATATGCCTACTACTTTGAAAATATTGTTTAATAATATTTACAAAGAATTTCAAAATCTAAAAAACAACAATAAATATCATTGGCAAGTTTTCAAATACAAACGGTGAGATGTTTTAGCAAGGTTAAAATTATTTTACTCCCCAAACATCTTACTTCTTGAAACACTGTTATCAGATTTGTATAAATTATACTATGTATGTAAACTAATATCCATTTTATTAGTATGCATGCTCATGACCCTGTTTTCTGCCAAGGGTGAGTCATGAACATGCATAGCACTGAAGCAGCAATAAGCAAGATTGATTGGTTAGATTGTGACAGATTCTAACCTAAGTGTTCTGTGCTGTTCTCAGAAATGTCTACTTAACCTTTGACTCTGGATGTCAACATTTCCTTCTCTTGCTTTCAATTTGGCATAGTGGTTTCCTTCAAATCAGTAATTTCTCTATGTTGACTGTAAAACTTTAATTATTTCAAGATAATTGTAATGCTTTTTCTCATGTTCATTTGACTGAATTTTCTTAGGATTCTGGATTCAGAGAAACATAAGCTTCCTGAGAATCACTGGGAAGAAAGACTTGGATGAAAATTTAATGCAACACAAACTTCTCGCTGCCCTAGTCTTTCTCATAGCCCCTCAATCTAAAGTTGCTCAACATATTTTTTCTTTCTCCATATTTCTTGGTTATTCAGCATCTTTTTTGGCACCATATGAATTTAACCTTCTTTATTGTATTTTTTTATTTCCATAGATTACTAGGGAACAAGTGGTGTTTGATTACATAAGAAAATTCTTTAGTGGTGATTTGTGAGATTTTGGTGCCAATTTTGCTGAGAGTTTTCATTATAAAGAGATGCTGGATTTTGTTGAATGTGTGCTTTTTCTGCATGTATTGAGATGATCATGTGATGTTTGTTTTTAATTCTGTTTGTTTGTGTGATGTATCCCATTTATTGACTTGTATGTGTTAAACCATCCCAGCATCCCTGGCATGAAACCACTTAATTTTGGTGGTTTCTCTTTCTGATATGTTGCTGGATTCAGTTAGCTAGTATTTTGTTAAGGAGTTTAGCATCTAAGTTCACCAAGATATTGATCTATAGTTTGTTTGTTTGTTTTTTATTTTTGTTATGTCCTTTCTGGTTTTGATATTAAGGTGATACTGGCTTCATAGAATGGTTGGGGTGGGGGGGGGTTTCCTCGTTCTCTATCATATGGAATAGTGTCAATAGGATTGGTACCAATTCTACTTTAAATGTCTGGTAGAATTTTTCTGTGAAGTCATCTGGACTTGGACATTTTTTGTTGGGAATTTTTAAATTACCATTTCAATCTTGCTATTTGTTATGAGTCTGTTCAGGGTATCTAATTCTTCCTGATTTAAGCAAGGAGGGTTGTATTTTTTCCAGGAATTTATCCATCTCCTCTATGCTTTCTAGTTTATGCACTTACAGGTGTTCACAGTAGCCTTGAATGACCTTTTGTATTTCTGTGATATCAGTTGTAACCTCTCATTTCATTTGTAATTGATATTATTTCAGTTTTCTCTCTTCTTGGTTAATCTTGCTAATGGGCTATCAATTGTATTTATTTCTTCAAAGTGCCAGCTTTTTGTTTCATTTATCTTTTGTACATTTTTTGTTTTTGTTGTTGTTGTTTGTTTCAATTTAATTTAGTTCTGCTCTGATCTTGGTAATTTCCTTTCTTCTGCAGGGTTTGGGTCTGGTTTGTTCTTACTTCTCTAGTTCCTTGAGGTATGACCTTACATTGTCTGTTTGTGCTGCTTCAGACTTTTGCATGTAGGTATTTAGAGCTATGAACTTTCCTCTTGCAGCATCTTTGCTGTATCCCAGAAGTTTTGATAAGTAGTATCACTGTTATCATTCAGTTCAAAATTTCTTAAATTTCCATCTTGATTTTATTTTTTAACCCAATGACCATTCAGGAGAAGATTATGCAATTTCCATGTATTTGCATGGTTTTAAAGGTTCCCTTTGGAGATTATTTCAATATTTATTTATTTCACTGTTGTCTGAGAGGGTGCTTGATATAATTTAAATTTTCTAAATTTATTGAGGCACATTTTGTGGCCTATTATATAGTCTACCTTGGAGAAAGTTCCATATGCTCTTGAATAAATTGTATATTCTCTGGTTATATGGTTATTGGGTAGAATGTTTTGTATATATCTGTTAAGTCCATTTGTTCTAGGATATAGTTTAAAATCATTGTTTCTTTGTTGAGTTTCTCTCTTGATGATCTGTTTAGTGCTATCAGTGGAGTACTGAATTTCCTCACTATTACTGTGTTACTGTCTATCTTATTTCTTAGGTCTATGAGTAATTGCTTTATAAATTTGGAATATCTAGTGTTAAGTGCATATATGTTTAGGATTGTGATATTTTTCTGTTGGACAAGGCCTTTTTTCATTATATAATAGCCCTCTGTGTCATTTTTAACTGCTGTTTCTTTAAAGTTTGTTTTGTCTAAGAATAGCTATTCCTGCTTGCTTTTGTGTCCATTTGCATGGAATAAATATCTTTTTCCACTCCTTTATTTTAAGTTTATATGAGTCCTTATGTGTTAGGTGAGTCTCTTGAAGGCAGCAGATAGTTGGTGAATTCTAAGCCATTCTGCAATTTTGTATCTTTTAAGTGGAGCATTTCGGTTATTTACATTCACACTAGTATTGAGATGTGAGGTACCAACTCATTCATCATGATATTTTTTTGCCAGTATACCTTGTTTTTTTTGTTTTTTAATTGTATTTTTGTTTTTTAGGTCCTCTGAAATTTGTGCTTTAAAGAGGTTATGTTTTGATGTCTTTCCAGGATTTGTTTCAAGGTTTAGAGCTCCTTTTTGCAGTTCTTACAGTACTGGCTTGGTAGTGGTGAATTTTCTCCACATTTGTTTGTCTGAAAAAGACTCTATCTTTCCCTGATTTATGAATCTTAGTTTTGCCTGATACAGAATTCTTGGCTGATAATTGTTTTGTTTGAGAAGTCTGAAGATAAGTCCCCAATGCCTTCTAGTTTATAGGGTTTTTATTGATAAATCTGCGGTTAATCTGATAGGTTTTCCTTTATAGGTTACCTGGTGATTTTGCCTCACAGCTCTTAAGATTCTTTCCTTTATCTTAACTTTAGATAACCTGATGACAAAGTACATATGTGATGATTTCTTTGTGATGAATTTCCCAGGTGTTCTTTGAGCTTCTTGTATTTGGATGTGTAAGATACAGTAAATTGCTCTTCAAAAATTTTAGTCTGTTAATTTCCTTTAAAATTCAAGAGGGGGAAAATTGTTAACTACAATGACTTCTGAGTTTCTCTTCAAATAAGCAATATGTCAGTATGTTCAGCTTCCCTGTTCTTTGTTCTCCATTTTAAAGTTTAACTACCTTATTCCTTATGCCTCTTTGCCCCTGCTTTTAGTAACAACCCCCTTCTAACCTCTATCGCCTGCTCTGTCCTTAGTCATCTTTAGTCACCTGCTCTGTCCTTAGTCATCCTTAGTCACCCGCTCTGTAACCATCCTTCCTGCCAAGACTACTCACCAACCACTTCAGCTTGTACCCCTGCTCTTTTTTAAATAGCCAATTAGAATTAGCTTAAACTGTGCAGTCCAACCCTAGCCAATAGGGAAAAGACACAGCAGTAGGGACTAGCTGTGTTAGGGATAAGAACCACGTCTCCTCCCTTGTCCAGTGTGCTCTCACCATCGCTCTATCTGCGAGATGCACCTGTCCATAGAAATAAATTGGCTTACTAAGAAAACTTTTGCCTGAGTGCTATTTTTCATTTACTGCACCAACCATTTGCTTCCAACAGATGTCTAGGTCTCTAGCAAGCCCTGGGAAGTTTTCCTCAGTTATTCCCTCAAATATGTTTTCCAAACTTTTAGATTTCTCTTCTTTTTTAGGAATGCCAATTATTCTTAGAGTTAGTCAATTAATATAATCCCAGACTTCTTGGAAGCTTTGTTCATATTTTCTTTTATTTTTTGTTTCTTCTTTGTCTTTGTTAGATTGGATTAATTCAGAGACCTTGTCTTCGAGCTCTGAAGATCTTTGATCTTTCCTCTGCTTGTTTGATTCTATTGCTGAGACTTTCCAGAGCATTTTGCATTTCTATAAGTGTGTCTGTGGTTTCCTGAAGTTTTGATTGTTTTTTATTTATGCTATCTATTTCATTCACTATTTCTCCCTTCACTTTTTGTATCTTTTTTTTTTCCCTTGAATTGGGCATCACTTTTTTTTTTTTTTTTTTTTTTTTTTTGAGATGGAGTCCCACTCTTTCACCAGGCTGGAGTGCAGTGGTGTTATCTCAGCTCACTGCAACCTCTGTCTCCTGGCTTCAAGGAATTCTCCTGCCTCAGCCTCCCAAGTAGCTGAGACTAAAGGCACCTGCCACCACACCCAGCTACAGCTAATTTTTGTATTTTTAGTAGGGATGGGATTTTATGATGTTGGCCAGGATAGTCTTGATCTCTTGATTTTGTGAACCACCCACCTCAGCCTCCCAAAGTGCTGGGATTACAGGCGTGAGCTGCTGCACCCAGCCTGGGCTTCACCTTTCTATGGTGCCTTCCCAATTAGCTTAATAACTAATCTTCTGAATTTCTTTTCAGGAAATCAGGGATTTCTTCATGTCTTGGGTCCATTGCTGGTGAGGTAGTGTGATTTGGGGTTAAAGAAACTTGTTTTGTCATATTGCCAGAGCTGTTTTTCTGGTTCCTTCTCATTTGGGTAGGCTCAGTCAGAGGGAAGGTCTAGAGCTTAAGGCTCTTGTTCAGGTTCTTTTGTCCTATGGGTTTTCCCTTGATGTGGTACTCACCCCCTTCTCCTAGGGATGTGGCTTCCTGAGAGCCAAGCTGTAGTGATGTGGCTTCCTGAGAGCCAAGCTGTAGTGATTGTTATCTCTCTTCTGGATCTAGCCCCAGGAAGCCTAACAGGCTCCAGGCTGGTACTGGTTTTTTCTGCACAGAGTCTTGTGATGTGAACCATTAGTGGGTCTCTCAGCTGTGGGTAATAGCACCTTCTTTTGTGGAGGTGAGAAGTGGGTGAAATGGATCTGTGAGGGTCCTTAGCTTTGGTTGTTTAATGTACTATGTTTGTGCTAGTGGGCCTCTGGCCAGAAGATGGTGCTTTAAAGAGAGCATCAGCTGTGGTAGTACGGGGAGGAGCAGGCAGTGGGCAGGGCAGAGCCGTAGAGTAGAACTCCCAAGAGTATATACCCTTTGTCTTCTGTTACCAGGGTGCGTAGGGAAGGATCATTAGGTGGGGGCAGGGCTAGGTGTATCTGAGCTCAGACTCTTGTTGGGCATGTCTTGCTGTGGCTGCTGTGGGTGATGGAGGTGAGGTTCCCAGGTCAATGGAGTTATGTTCATAGAAGGATTTTGGTTGCTTCTACTGTGTCATGCAGGTTGTTGGAATTGGGGGAAAGCCAGCAGTCACAGGTCTTACCCAGCTCCCATACAACCCAGAGGGCCAGTATCACTCCCACTGTGCCCCTCTCCAATAGCATCAAGTCTGTTTCTAGGTAGTGGGTGGGGAGGGCTGAGAACTTGTCCCAGGCTACCTGACTCCTAGCTGCAATAGCGAAGTAGGGCTTTCATTCTTCCTCTGCCTGTGAAGTCCCCATACCAGATTCATGCCATCCCCTGAGTTCTGGCCAGGAAACTTCTCAGTGGGCTCAAATTGTTACAGAGTTAAGCTGGAGGCTTCCTTCTCCCTGGGTCTTCTTCCAGTTCCTCTAGCTTCCCTGCTCAATAACTTCTGTGAGTCAAGGCAGAACTGGCTTGCTAGGGAAGCCAGCAAGCCCACAGTGCTTTTCTCACTGCTTCCTCTACCCCTGCATTTCACTTGGCTCTCTCAGTTGATTCAGCTCCAGGTAAGGTCAGAATCTTCTCCCATGATCCAGACCTCCAGGTTCCCCAGTGCAGGTGTGTGTTCAAGGGTGTACAATCTCCTTTCCCTACTTCTACAGTTTGGGCACTCACATTATTTAGGGTGTTTCCCAGGTCCTGCCGGAGCAATCTGCTTCCTTCAGAGGGTCTGTGTGTTCTTTTGGCTTTCTTAATGTATTCCTGCACTCGTCTAGAGCAAAAGTTTACAGTGCAAGCTTTCACACACTGCTCTGTTTGTCCAAGTGGGAGCTGCAATCTAGTCCAGCCTCCAGTCTGCCATGATCTCCTAAGTGGCTCTAACATTTTTTTCTGTTCTGTAAAAACTTCCATAGGCATTGCATTAAACCTGTGGATCACCTTTAGTAATGTGAACCCTTTAACAGTAATAGTTTTCTAATCCATGAGCACAGAATGTCTTTCAATTTATTTGTGCCTTATTTAATTTGTTATCAATATTTTGTAGTTTTCAGTAAACAAGTCTTTAACCTCCTTGGTTAAGGTTATTCCTAGATATTTTATATTTTTAATGCTATAAGAAATAGGATTTCATTCTTAAATTCCACTCTTATAAGATGGAAAAAAACTATTTGCAAAACACAGTTTAGGGGTTAATCTTCAATATATATAAAAAGCTTCTGGCCAGCGTGGTGACTCATGCCTGTAATTCTAACACTTTGGGAGGCTGAGGCAGGCAGATCACAAGGTCAGGAAATCAAGACCATCCTGGCCAACATGGTGAAACTCTATCTCTACTAAAAATATTTAAAAATTAGCTGGGTGTGGTGGTGTGCACCAGCAGTCCCAACTACTCAGGAGGCTGAGGCAGGAGAATCTCTTGAACCTGGGAAGGAGAGATGTCAGTGAGCCAAGATCAAGCCACTGCACTCCAGCTTTCTGACAGAGTGAGACGCCATCAAAAAAAAAAAAAAATGAAGAAACTTTTACAAATTAATAGCAAAACAATACAGAAAACCCCAAGTAACTCAATTTAAAAAATGGATAAAGGACTAAAATAGTCATTTCACTAAAAAATATATACAAATTGCCAAGAGATATAAAAACATGTTCAAAAAACTAAGTACTATGCTCACTACCTGGGTGACAGTATCCCTACTACAAACCTCAGCATCATGTAATATACCCACGTAACAACAACAAAAAACTTGCACATGTACCCCTTGTATCTAAAATAAAAGTTGAAATTTTAGAAAAGAAACATACTTAATGTCAGTAATCATCAAGGAAATACAAATCAAAATCACAATGAACAATTAATTCATACCTGTCAGGATGGTTATTTAAAAGAAAAAAAAAAAGAAAGGAGAACGAGCTAAGTGTTGGTAAGAATGTGGAGAACATGGAACACTTGTACATGGCTGGTGGGAATGTGAAATGGTGCCGCTATAGGAAAAACAATATAGAGGTTCTTTATAAAAGTAAAACTAGAAATACCATATGATTCAATAATCCCAAATCTGAACGTCTCCAAAAGAATTGGAATCAGAATACTGAAGAAATAGCTACACTCCCTTGTTTGTTCCAACACGTTCACAATAGCCAATCCATTGGAACTATTTAAATGTCCATTGGCATTTCTGCCTCCCTTGTTCTTCCTCCTTTTCTCCCTTACTTCCTTTCTTATTTTCTTCCTTTTTACTTCATCCCTTCCTCTTTTTTGTTTCCTCCCCTTACTAAAACGTAGATGGCATTAAAGTAAATGTTCACTGTGTTCACTGTTACATGCTTTAAAACAGTGCCTGGCACATGATAGGTGCTCAATAAATGATCATTAGATGACTGAATAAGTGAACGAGTGAATAAATGAAAGAATAAGAAAAAAACCTGGATCATTTATTAAACTGAGCTCATTTTTGACAATAATGCTGCTTTCCTCCCAGAGTCGTTGTAAAGGGCACATGTGAAGACTTTAAGAAAATATTGGTGTAAATTTGTATGAAAATGGAACATATTAAGATATTAAGTCTGTAGAATTTTTTTTAAAAAGAACATATAGACATGGTTTAGCTATATGTAAAATGTTAGCCAAAGCACTGAAAAAGTAGTCACGGGCAGATTTTTTTTTTTTTAATTAAAATTTACTCTAGTTTTCTTAAGACATAAAATTTTGGGAGTTGCCAAAGTTATTCGCCACGATTTAGAGATCTAGACTTTAGTTACCTAGAAAAGTACTTTGCATTCTTACTTAGAGTAGATCCAAGACGATGTTAAGATTTTTACATATTATATGTCACTGCGACAGTATTGTTATTTTAATTTATAAGTTTATAAATAAAGAATTCAGCCCCAGAGACATGAGATCTGCATGTCTTTAAATCAAGTGCTTTTCCTACTACATTCTCTTTCCCTCATCAATGGCTAGGAAAATAATGTAAGAGAGAAACCCCTAACAATTTTTTATCCTATGTAAACCAAAATGTATGACAGGTCTTGATCAATTAAAAAAATTATTTTGCCAAAGTTAAGGATGCGCATGGAGGAAACAGGCCTGTGCCTTTCTCCAGCAATGATTTTGAGGGCTTCCACATTTGAAGGAGAAAAGGTGAATACTGGGGCAGAGCAAGAAATTTTAAAAAGATGACGGTAGATGAGGCAAAGGGTTGCAGTCTTTTGAGTCTGTGATCAGCCATTCACCTGTGAGGGAAAGGTAGAGAAATAGCCATTGACGCATTCACCTGCCTCAGTGAATCTGCATTTTTACATAAGATAAAATAAATGTAGGGCAGAGGAAGCAGTCAGATAGGCATTTGTGTCAGGTGATCAGAGGCATGACTTTGAGTTCTGTCCTTTGTTCCATACCTGTGAAAATAAGCTATCAATGTACATTTCCAGGGTAAAATTCAACAGAATTGTTTTAGGATAAAGATTTGGGGCCCCACAAGGAATTTCCTAGTGGACAAATTGTGAGGGAAGTTTATAGTTTTTGTTGTTGCTGTTGAAGTGTAGCTATCTTTTTTAGGAAGGAAACAGGAGGCAGGTTGGCCTGACTCAGTTTACTTTCCTTTCACAACTATGTTTTATTATTGGGTGCCAGTTCTGTCTACACCCTTTTCTGAAAATTCCTACCTCCTGCCCTGGCTGAGGTGTTCTCAGGTCACAGAACCCAATGTCACCTTAACTCACTTCAACTGATTGGGCCGAGAGAAATTTTCTATGGCACAGCTTTAACAAAAATGATAAATCCTATCAAAAATGATAAGACCTACATTGCTTTATTGAGAACTTGAATTGAGAAACCAGAGCTAAATGCCAGTTATCTTGGGGCTTGACACAGTTAATTTGTGAGGTCACATCTGGGAGAGAAAGTAGAAAATGTATGAAAGCAGTCAGGGGTGAGGCTGGTGTGCTAGCAAGCCAAAGCCACCTGCAAGCAGAAGTTATTAGAGAGTAGGAAGATAAGTCAGCAGTAAGAAAAGGCAAGAGCAAAAATCACACATGCTGAGATTAGGGAGATCATGCAGCCTGTACGAGATGCCAAGAGAACCCTTGTTTTTCTACTTCTTAGTTTCAGTCCCTATAAACTAACAAGTTTATCTTATCTTTTGGTAACTATACAGTTGTCATATCTTTATTTTGAAAAATAAATCTTCCTTTTTCTTTTGCCAGAACTAGTTGGAGAGGTCTCTCTTGAAATTAAAATAATTGTAACTAGAACAGATTATACTGCTCCAAAAAATCCATTCTTTTGTAGTGTGAGTGAGTGTGTGTGTTTGTGTGTGTGTGTGTGTGTGTGTGTGTGTGTCTGTATTTAGAGAAAGAATCTGTTTTCTCCTCAAGCTATGAGTTCCGGTTTTATTTTTAGACACACTTTTATCTGTTACCTCATTTAGAGAACAGAAAATTTTTGCATGTGATTTCTTGCTTTTAGGAAAGAAAGCATTTCAAAAATTGAATAAGAAATAATAGATAGGAATCATCTTTGTTTGTTGTAGCCTCCCAATCTCATTCACATAGCCTGAAAATTCAGCTTTACGTAATGACAATTACATCCACCTCATAGCTACAATAATTATTGAAGAAGTTTTATTTAGCAGGAAAAGCGACTAAGAATAATAGCAAATGAGGATTTCTTAAACTTATCTTAAATATTACATTTAACACTGTATCAATTAATGAAAATTTTATTGTGACTATTAATGTTTGATTGACTTCAGCTAACATTTTTATTCAAAATAAAAGCTTCACTAATGTGTATTTGTAACATAGAGTCCCGATAGCTAAACTGAAGTTTGGGTTGAAAATATCTTTGTGCAATAAAAATGCACATATAAGACTAACATGAACTATGGTTGACATTAAACAGAAAGATATTATGTGTATCAAACCTAACCCAAAATATGTCGGCTAATTGCCAGCAAAGAATCTAGAGGACCAAGATAAATGTCTTTATGTGGCTTAATAAACCTAATTTCATTATTTTATAGTTATACCAGTGTGACTTCGGTATGAACTGCAAATTAGTGTCTTTCTAGTTAATAAAAAGTAAAGACAGGTTTTCTGGGGGTATGAGTGATTTTAGACATAAATGTAGAGACAGTAGTTGTTTTCCTGATATAAACTGAGGGGATAAAATATGCAAAACAGGTTTAAATATTTAAGCAGGAGGAGAAAAATTATGAAACATTAGCTCAGCCCTCATATAGGCTTACGGTCATTTCAACAGGTTATTCTTAGAGACACTTAAAGTCACCCATTAGTCAAGGATAGAAATTCATTTCTCCTGTTAGGACTTTCTGTAAATACAAAAAGTGGGCTGTGTTTGCACAGACCCTTTATTCCAGCACTTCTCTGGTGGCTCTTCTCTGTTATCTTCTACTGCTCCATTAATTTCTCCATGAACCTTGATGATTTTCTACAGTCAATTACCCAAAGGCCATTGCCAAGACTGATGTTAATCCTTCCTACAGTTCATATTATTTGGCTGATGGAGCCTACACAGAGCATGTATCTCTGTTCTCTCTGCCATCAGGATCTCTTCTCCATTTCCATCTGGATCTCCTGTGCTGGCATCTATCGTTAGCTCATTGGAAATATTTTCACATTCTTGTCGAAGTGAGGAATGAGGGAACTGGGCCAGCATTATCAGTCACAACCTCACTCAGTACAAGGAAGCATCATTCACTGTGCCCCTGGAATCTTCTTCAGAGAATAACATACTCTACTATCATTTTTATTTATCACTTATGGCAATATTCTTTCAGAAGTTTCATGGACTCTTCTTTGACTTTTTCCATAAAATCTGAATCAAACCTGTCTGCATGCAATGACTCTCCCCAGCAGGAGTACGTTTACGTCCTTTCCCTTGGGGCGGCCAGACCCCATACAGGTAAAGGGCCTCATGATGATTAAGGAGTTCTTCCAGGCACTAGTTAAAGTGGCCACCTGCCTAGAGTAAACGAAAGGCATGCAGAATGGAGGGGTTGTTAAAAAGAGAATGAGTTTGGATGTGGCAAATTTTACACAATATCCTCTCTAAAGATCAAATTCTGATATAGGTAAGAGACTGAAGTCTAGGTAGAAATTCTAGTTGTAAAATTGATGAATAGCTTCATAATTTGGAATACAATGTTGCCAGTTCTTTTATTCTAGAATTGATGAAATGTGAATTTAAATGCGTGGGGATTAAAAATCAAGAGAAAAGTATTAGAGATGACTTTATTGTTGTAAATTAAACGTTAAAGCTATATTTCTTCTTAAGTTTTTCATTTTTGTTCTTCTTCATCCGTACTCTTCTCAAAACCTGTATTTATGCTGACAAGATTGTTTTGACTCTAGTAGTAGATTTGGGTATGCAACAAGATGTAATTATAATTAGCAATTTATGCAAAATAATTATCTTTTTTCATGACTTGGATGTTGACCTTAGTGTGTGTCTGTGTGTGTGTGTGTGTATGTGCACATATGTGTATATATGTACATATTATTAGAAATGTTTTAAGGAATATTGTTAAATAATCTTCATGATATAAAAAACATGAATAGACATAAATGGATAAAATATTTCACAGTGTATTTTCAATCAGTAATTTCAGATGTCCCTTTAGTATTTTCCTACAATTCTGCCTTTCCCAAAATATAAAAATGTACCCATTATCTTCTCTCCAAAACTGTTTTCATCTCTGAAGCTCCTTTCTGCCCTCATTACCACCATCATTTCAACAATCACAGTTTCATACAGGTATACTGTTGTGTATAAACAATGTTTTACATTCACCAGACCTGTAACAAAATTTTTGTTTAACTTATTTTTCCACTTCCATTTTCTTCCTCTTTTCATTGTCTCCTACAAATCTAGATTCTGTATGTTATCATCAGGCTTTCTTTGCTGAGCTTGCATATTATTCCTTTCTTAAACAACTTTCAATAGCTTTCTACTGCCTATGGAAGTAAATCTAGATTTCTCTGCTCTTATTTTCTTCCTGACAAATTCTGCCTCTGCTATGCCGATGAAAACTTATTATTTCACAGCTTCAAAATGTAGACTGTGCTTTAGACAAGGCAACTTGAACACAGTCCTTCACAATGATATGCTTATGTCTGACTTCATCTTTCTCTTTTGCTGAAAGACTAACTCTTCAAGCTTATCATTCAAGATGAGGTTTAGTTTTCCAAATATCTGCTATAACACCTACTTCAAATTTTGCTCTTGTAAGTGTTACATTTAATCATGTGCTACTTGTACAAGAATTTCTAGCATTTGCTTTCCCAGCATGAAGGAAAAATGCCTTGATGGTAAGGCTTAGGCTGCATACTCTATGTATTATAGCGTCTCGTGGCAGTAAACTACCCTAGAGACCAACTAGGTCAACCTCTTCATTTTAAAGCTGATAAAACTGAGGCTTAAGCAATCAACTGGCTTTCAAAAAGCCATAGAACCATTAGCAAAAGGGTTAGGAATCACATTCCATATTAGCCTCAGTACGTAGCATAGCATATACATAGGAAAGCGTATATTTATTCCACTTAATTCTGGATTTGCATGCAACTAATTCTCTGTAGACAGGAAATGATGTTTATTTTCACAATATTACCATTTTGAAAGCTGACTGATTTCAAAGTATCCTGTTGTGACAAGAAATGAAAAAAATATTTATTGAGGGAGAATATATGACTTATTTTTAAATAGCTTCTATTTTCAAAACAGAATGGGAACCCAGTTTTCTTTTATTTACTTAGTAGGGTAATATACATAAAGAATCAAATAGGAAAACTGAGGAGAAAGCTAAGGGAAAAAGAATTAAAATGAAAGAAAAGATGGCTGGAGGCATGGAGAGAAAACATGGGGATTTTTGTAGTAAATTGCTGGAGGCTTTGTACTGCAATGTCATTTCTTCCCTAATCACTTCACAAAGTCTTGAATACAATTATCTTACAACTCATTATTTCAAAATGCAACCCAAAGTACTTCTGCACTGGTTGAAAGTGGGTAAAAAAGGGAAAGAGATTCAGCACAAAGTTTCAGACACATTACTTTGTAGTCATCAGAAATAGTTTAAATTTTAAAGTATTTGTCTTCTATTTTAATACTGACAAAATCCTACTTCAATTAAAATAATGTAATTTGTAAAAATGAAATATTTTTAGGTATTTCATGGAATATCTTAAATAGGTATGAAAGATGGATTTCAGTGATTAAAGAACATTTCCCATTAAGCTACAAAACTGGAAATAAAATGTCATTCTCTGAATAAGACTGAACAGGGGAATTTTAAAAATAAACGCTTTGATTTTAGCATAGTGTTTTTACAGAGTTTTGACAAGTTATCAGATGGTCCATTAGTTGATGAGCACAATTTATATGTAGTAGAAACATTTGATAATATTAGCTATAGATAGTAATTTTTAGCTTAGTTAGTTGTAATACATTACTCATCTACTAGGTACAAAATATAAAAGTACCATTGATATTACATTTGTGCTTGACTAGTGATTAATATAGTTTTGTGTAATTTATGTAAAACTGTAACTAAATGAAAAATTCTGGGCATTACTCATATACTTTTCAACATGCCAGAAATGTTTACAGTAATGTTTTCTTAAAAATGTGTTATACATGTTTACCATTTAAATTTTTGTTATGCTTGTAATCCCAGATAAAACAACATCATAATGTTCTCTTCTGTGAAATAGTCTTACTTTAATTCACTTGTTTATTTGGAAAAACTAAGCCCCTAAAAGTTAGAATTTTTTTTTAAGTTGGGGTTATTTTAGACAACATGCAAACTCAGTATGTTAGTTCCATATTGTTGCTTTAACCGATTACCGCAAATTTAATGGCTTAAAACAACTAAAATTTGTTATCTTACAGTTCTAGAGGTGAGAAGTCCAAAATGGGTCTTGGGAAGTTAAAATTGAAGTGTCAGAAGAGCTAAATTCTCTTGTTTTAGAATTCCCTAAATTCTAGGGGCGAATTGTTTCCTTGCCGTTTCCAGCTTCTAGAAGCCATCTACATCCCTTGATTTGTGGCCCCTTCTTCCATTTGCAAAGGCAGCAGCATAGCATCTTCAGATCTCTTTCTCTGACCCTTCTGCCTCCCTCTTCCACTCATCAGGACACTTCTGTTTACACTGGGCCAACTAAAATAATCCAGGATGAGCTCAGTTGATTAGCAACCTAACTCCACCTGAAATCTTAATTTTTCTTTGTCGTGTACCCTAACGTATTTCCAGATTACAGGAAATAAGACGTGAACATCTTTGGAGGGCTAACCCCAGAATTAAGAAAATAAAAGTTACTTCATTTTATTATCATCTCCATATTTCTGATTTTCAAGCACTCAGTTCATGGTTAGATTCATATCTCACAATGAACTTCTATACTTAGAGGACTATAGGACAAATTTTCTGTTTAAATAGAATTAATTTTTGTTCTTGTTAAAAATTATCCAGTATCTTTCAAAATTTAGGTAGAGAGTACATGATAGTACAAATCTTGGATTTGTATGAGTTGCTCACTTTGTGAAGAAGACTGGCCAGAAACATAAAATTCCACAGCAAGTGAGAGCCCAGCAGGAAGAATTTGTTTCCTACTTCCCCCACTTTTGTCTACATAAATCATGCATAAGTGTCAGAATCTACTTTCTACAATTCATTTTTAAAAGTTTCCCTTCCATGGTGCTGAAATTTAACAACCAGTGAGTCAAACAATAAACCTAAATCATACAGCCAAAAGTATCTTTCAAAATAATGGAATTTTAGGATTGACTTAATAAAACACCACTATATTGTAGAAAGTTTTATGATATTTTTTGTAATATTGTATTTTATATTTGGCATTTACAACTTGTAGCTAGAAGGACAAATTTATCTTAAGTTTCAGTTCTCATTGAATTTATATAGTTCAATTATGCCTAAAATCAGACATTAGTCTCTAAGCACAACTGACAAAATAATTTTAACTATCATTTATAAAATCTAGAAGGAATAAAAATATTTTATTTTGGTATTTTTGTGGCTTTAGTTTGTTTATTTTTTATATGGCCTTTTCTATTGTGTCTGTTCTGCCAAACTCACCAACTGAACTATAGTGAAAAATAGTTGAATGATGAATGAATTCAATAATGATGAATTCAAGACACAATACAAGTGTCAAAATTCATAGAGTTTTGTTCCACATACAGATACCTTAATGTATATAAATTTAAAAACATTCACGAGGTCAGAAAATCTCAGGACAGAAAGCAGAGTATAACAAAATCATTTAACTTCATTAGGAATATATGAAAAGAGTTCACTAAAGAGGGTGAGAAAAATATGGTGACCTCATTAGCTTTGAAAACAGAGTATATAAGACAAAGGATGAAAAAAGATGTATATATGCATTGCACTTTAGTTGATAAAGTTGATTCTTACTGGTATATTTATGGGCAATTCTTATAGTGCTATATGGTTACACTGGAGTTGAATAGTTCAGTAAATGTTTGGCAAACTCCAGGAGCCAGGTTTCTCACTGTTAGAGATGAAGGTTATAGATAAGTAAGGGAAGGAGTTTACAATGATTCATGTGATAATGGTTCAGAGTTGGAGATATCAGTATGAACTCCATGTTTGGCCTAATAAAGATAGTTACATGTAGAAATATTTATAGATACATGTATACAGTGAGTTAACATATACATGAATATATCATAGCCCTATGACAATGAACACACCTACCATCCCCATCCAGTTCTGGGTCTGTCTCTTTTTTTTTTTTTTTTTTTTTTTTGTCAGTTCTTGATTTCTAATGCTATTCTCAAATTTTAAAAACTAGGATTCTTTGGAAAAATTCAATATATACAACCCTTGGAGCATTTTTTTTTTTTTTTTTAGTGTCAGGAAGTAAGCAAGTGGTAAAACAAAACAAAACAAGTAAACAAAAGCAGAAACTTAAAAAAATACAATAAGGCTATGCTAAAGGGGTATAGAAACCAACTGAAGGAGCTCTCAATGGCCAAAGCTGGAACCATTTGAGCAAAAGTTAAAAATTATATTAGTATTAGATTATGTTACAAGTATAAAATCAATATCTATGAGTCCATATAATATAGATAACAATTGAATAAATAAAAGAGAATAATGACAAATCTATGCAGAAGAATTCTAAATAATTTAGATATTCCACCATAAAAATGGTATAGTGTAATTCCTGACTTCTAAGTGTAGGCTCCACATAGTTACTTCCTTCCAAAGTGTGTAATATGGAAATGGAAGAAAAAGGTACAATGGACAAACCCGACAAACACTACCTCAAGCTAGGCAATTAAGTTTAATAGTGATAAGTCACATATTCTTATTTATGATGTAATTAGAATGGTACCACATCTCTGAGGTCTTCCTCCCCCAAATCCATAAAACCAGTATAGTCATTAAAAAAAAAACCAGAATAAAGGACATTCTATAAAGCACCTGATCAATAATCCTCAAAACTGTGAAAGTCATAAAAAAGCAAGAAAAGCTTTAGAAATGGTAAGAACCAAGAGGCACCCAAAAAGACACAAGTAGTAAATGTAGCAGTTGTGGTCTAGAAAAGCAAAAAAGAACTAGGAAAAAGCTAAGCAATTCTGAATACTGTGCGCAGTATAGTTAATAACAATGATTCAATATTAGTTTACTAATTATCACAAATAAACCATGTTAATGTAAAGTGTTAATAATTGGGGAAACTGAGTATAGAGCATATGGAAATTCTGTGTATTTTCTTCTCAACTTTTTTTTGTAAATATAAAACTGCAAAAATAAATAATTTTAAAAATCTTATGTGAATAGTATTTATAAAGCTAATATTTTGTCTTTAAAATATAATTAGTTATTCTTATTCTAGCAATAAATATCCATCTAGTTGTCAAAGTTCATAATTGGCTTAATACTTTCTCTTGTGTATGTGACTGATATGTATATATGAAGATGCAAATTTATTTTTAAAAATTTTAATTGTTTAATTTTGTCCTATGTTCCTCATATGGCCTAGGCAACAATATCACATATCTCTGGGAACCATATATCAGAACAAAAAGAAAAAGAAAAAAATTAACATCTGGCATTACTGGGAAATAATGTTTTATTATGCATGAACCTATTACAGGCATGCTGACAAAGAGGAAATATTTGATAAGCTAATTTTTTTTTCTCTGAGGTAAGTGCTACCTTTGCTTACCTCCTCCCCACACTCCAAAGCAGTGGCTGTCTTCAATATTGGCCCCAGAACCATGCTCAAATATGTGTTGCATTTGGTACACTCACCTCCCCACTTCCTGGGACCCGAGTCCACAGATGAGAAGAAGCATCAGTTTTCTTTGGACTTGAACGTCATCCATCCTGAGAGGGAATGTTTAGAATTGGGAGTTGTATGGTGCCTGGACTGACTGCCAAACCTGCTGACAGAAATGTGAATTTCTGTTTTACTCAAGTTATTGTCTTTCTGTTTTGTTTGTGATGTTTAGGGCCTTCAAAAGTAGTGCTACTCAAAATAAGTTCTGCACCTTGATGTCAGTGCACACGCCCTTGGTAACCATCTATCAAAAGAAAAGTACAGATATTGAGAATAAGCATTGAAAGACTTTTGTTGCACTTTGGAATGGCCATAATGTCATTGTTACATTTTATGAAAATATTTAATCTGAAAGAATTAGGAATACAAATTTAGTGTTTGAGCACAGATATGTTGAGGATCACTGCTCTCAAGCCTGGATCTAGGGCAAGGGACCTCCTTACGCAAGTCTAAAAGTGGCACTGAAAATGAAAAAGTAGCACAAATGATGAAAGTTCACCTTCGCCTTTTCCAAAATCTTGTTTAAGATGATTTCTGTCTTTAGTCTTTAAGGGTAGAAGTTATTTGTTTAGATTCCTCTTTATTCTGGCATGGGCCTTTAATTACTATTCTTTGAATCATATAAGCACATTCATACATCTCTAACAATAAACTGTAAGAAATATACAGGGAACTAGTCATATTTTATCCTGCAAACTTTAAGGAATACAAGGTTAGGCTGGGTGCGGTGGCTTATGCCTATAATCCCAGCACTCTAGAAGGCTGACATAGGCAGAACACCTGAGTTCAGGAGCTCAAGACCAGCCTGGCCAACATAGTGAAACCCCGTCTTTACTAAAAAGACAAAAATTAGCCAGATGTGGTGGTGGGTGCTGAGGCAGGAGAATTGCTGGGACCCGGGAGGCAGAGGTTGTAGTGAGCCGAGATTACGCCACTGCATTCCAGTCCTGGCAGCAGAGTGAGACTCCATCTCAAAAAAAAAAAAAAAAAAAAGAAGAAAATACAAAGTTGAAAATACAAGGTTGAACTGTGTGATTGCAAGATCAGTCATGCTTATTTTTCATGAAATGATTTTTGAATTATTGTGTAAGGATAATCACAATGCCCTAAGAAAAGTACTGATGTCTTTACGTACTCTGTGAATTGAACTATAAAGAAAAGCATTGATTTTTTAAGGCCTCTGGTATATTGAAAATGTAATTATTATGTTTTCTCTCTTTAAAGAATTTATCTAACTCAGCTACTCAACACCATCAGTAAATTTCTATTGTCCTCCTGTACTAAAACCATCTGTTTTATTTTTGAAATGTATATCATAGAATATGTTCATTTCTTTATCTTCTTTAACTCAGAGCAACTGGTTTTATTACATAAATACTAACTAAATACGTGATTATATTTATGCACAAAATTCCAGTTTCATTGTGATGCCATAAAACTGCCTTGCATGTATGAGGATAGCTACTCACCAGCTTGGCTATTGTGGGTCCCCACTTTTGTGCTGATAAGTTTGTAGTTTTTTATCCCCAGGTGTCACATTTGCTTTTCTCATAGCCTCATAGTAGGCATTACGTCACGACGTCCATCCAGGATTAAAAGTTTGTTCAGTATACATTTAAAAAGTTAAATGTGCCGGGCGCGGTGGCTGAAGCCTGTAATCCCAGCACTTTGGGAGGCCGAGGCGGGTGGATCACGAGGTTGAGAGATCGAGACCATCCTGGTCAACATGGTGAAACCCCGTCTCTACTGAAAATACAAAAAATTAGCTGGACATGGTAGCACGTGCCTGTAATCCCAGCTACTCAGGAGGCTGAGGCAGGAGAATTGCCTGAACCCAGGAGGCGGAGGTTGCGGTGAGCCGAGATCGCGCCATTGCGCTCCAGCCTGGGTAACAAGAGCGAAACTCCGCCTCAAAAAAAAAAAAAAAAAAAAAAAAAGTTAAATGTAATTTTGGGTTAACTATATGTTCAAAGCACTCAAATTAATTGACGAGATCTGGGATGAAACATAATGCATAACTGGCTTTTCTTCCGTGTATTTTTATAGTCAGCTGTAGGTCATTAGTGATAAAAATTTGACTATACAATTTTTATCAGATAGAAATGATTATAGCTTTGAATCTAACTGCGGGTATCAGCACTTAGTGTGACAATAATCATCCTTAGCATTGACAGAAATCAAAATCCAAAGGAAAACTGGAATTGTATATCATATTTCATTAGGACTCTTGGCCATGCTGTAAAGGTTAGGTCAAGCAAGTACTGGTGGTACCTAAAATTGTACACAGGTTTCATATCAACTCTTTCCAGTAATATTTGTTATCTTCTGCTGAAATACTTCAGAGAGATATACTCTTTCTTTCCCTTCTTCCTCCTCATAGTAAGGTCTGCTCTTGAGTCCTTTGCTCATTCTAGAGCAGGAATAGCTAATAAGACAAAAACGGGGCACTTACCTTTTTTTATATGGACAAATGACATACACCTTAATACAGTCCAGCACATGAATTTCAGAATTTACATGTTGAATCAGAATTTTTTATGTTTCATGTGAGTGAGAGAGGTGAAATCAGTTTTTCTCATAGTATCTAAAATCATATATTACACTGCATTCTATATTAGCAACATATTGTGCAGGGAATTAAGACCACTTTTAAAACAATGTCTTGTTAGCTTTAAAGCATGTCATAAAGGGCTCAAGCTGTCCAAGTCTGTTTGTGTGTCTGAAAAGTGAGAGAGGCTATCTAAGCAAGGAAGGACCAGTAGATGACGTGGCAAGGGCAGAAACACCCTGCCTCCTCTGCAGTCTCATAACACACCACTTGCTCCCTTTCATGGCACACTCTAGATCCAGATGGTGATTCTTTTAGACTCTTAAGCATTGGACATTGTTCTTGTCTCAAGGTTTCCATATATACTTTTCTGTTGTTGCTCCAGGTAAAGGGATATATACGTTTTGCTTCCACAAAATTTTGTCTTTTCTCTTATGATACATAGTTTATTCTAAATAATGAGAAACTGTTTCATTAATAAGATTTTGATCTTATTTACTTATTTATTCTAAATTAAGTCATGCCACATTGCCTAGTATAAGAATTTGTAAGAATATTGATTTGGGCATTTTAGGGTCACTTTTCTTTGTTTGCTAGTTCTTCATCATGGCAAACAATGCCGAAAATAAAGACAATGTCAAAGAGCCATAATAGTGCAAGAGAGTGTCCCTCCCTGTGTGAATCCTTTGGTCCTCAAAGAGGTGCCCAGGTTTCAGTATCTGTGGAATTAAAGGTCTGCCAATTTCAGGAGCTCACTATCATGGAGCTCCTGTCCTTTTTTTCAGTTATTGGGCTGAGGATGAGAAGAAATAAGTTGTCAAATAACTAGTTTTTATTACCGTCACTAAATGAATTTCTAGGCAAAAGCTTGACTCAAATCCAATTTGCACCATTAATGATGAAGAGTTTCCTAAAATATAGACAACCCAGTTTCTGCTTCCCCAGAGGATAAAATTTAGTTGAGACTAATATCAAACAATGAAGAGATATTCCTGCCAATTCATTATTTTACTTATAAAAGTAAAAAGCCAACCTCAGCTTATATGCATAGAGTTGTTTGTAGTCATTTCTGTTGGTGGTTTGTATTTCTCTGGAATCTGTGGTGAGATCTCCTCTATTTTATTTTATTGCATCTATTTGATTCTTCTTTCTTTTCTTTTTTATTAATCTGGCTAGCAGTCTGTCTATTTTGTTGTTCTTTTCAAAAAACCAGCTCCTGGATTTATTGATTTTTTGAAGGGTTTTTTGTTTCTCTATCTCTTTCAGTTCTGCTCTGATCTTAGTTATTTCTTGACTTCTGTTAGCTTTTGAGTTTTTTTTTATTTTGCTCCTCTAGCTCTTTCAATTTTGATGATAGTGTGTTGATTTTAGAGCTTTCCTTTCTTCTCATGTGGGCATTTATTGCTATAAATTTTCCTCTAGACACTGCTGTAAATGTGTCCCAGAGATTCTGGTATGTCATGTCTTCATTCTCCTTAATTTTGAAGAACATATTCTGGTCTGTGGACAGTGAAAACCGTGGGAGAAGTGCAGTATCTGAACTGGAGTGGACGGAATTCTTTGAGCAATGGTTTGTAGTTACCTTTGTAGAGAACTTTTACGTCCCTAGTTAGCTATATTCCTAGGTATTTTATTCTTTTTATGGCAATTGTGAATTGTTCCTGATTTGGCCCTTGGCTTGACAGTTTTTGGTGTATAAGAATGCTAGTGAGTTTTGCACATGCATTTTGTATGCTGAGATTTTGCTGAAGTTATCAGCTTAAAAAACTTTTGCACTGAGACTATCAGTTTTCCTAAATATAGGATCATGTTGTCTGCAAATAGAGATAATTTGACATCCTCCCTTCATTTATTTCTCTTGCCTGATTGGTTGAGAGAGAGCATTTTTCTCTTCTGCCAGTTTTCAAGGGAAATGCATCCAGCTTTTGTCCATTCAGTATGATGTTGGCTGTGAGCTTGTCATATATGACCCTTATTATTTTGAGATAGGTTCCTTCGATACCTGGTTTGTTGAGAGTTTATTTTTAATATGAATTAATATTGAATTTCATTAAAAGGCTTTTCTGCATCTATTGAGATAATCATATGGTTTTTGTCTTTAGTTCTGCTTGTGGGATAAATCACATTTTTGATTTGCATATGTTGAACCAACCTTAGATGCCAGGAATAAATCCCACTTGATTGTGGTAGATAAGCCATTGAATGTGCTGTGCTGCTGGATTCAGTTTGCCAGTATTTTGTTGGGGATTTTTGCACTGATGTTCCTCAAAGACATTAGCCTGAAGTTTTTTGTGTTGTTGAATCTCCGCCAAATTTTGGCATCTGGAAGAGTCCCTCCTCCTCACTTTTTTGGAATAGTTTCAGTAGAAATGATACCAGCTCTTTTTTCACTAATCTCTAAAAATCAGATGCCTGTATCAAAGATTAAGTGAATTAATAAATTTGAAGTGTTTGACATGGTACCTGCTATGAAAATAATTGTTTTGTCATAAAATATGATGGCATACCTATCATATGAAATAAGGCTGTTGTAACATAAAATATTCTGTTAACAACAATATTAACATGTATTAACATGCATAAACACATACACAAATACACATATGTGTGTTTAATTCTTGATTTTCTAAAGAGAATTGGTATGTAAATTATTACACTAAATAAAGAAAATAGAAATCAATGTTAAAATGAAGTTTAAAGAGGCCGTGTGCAGTGGCTCACGCCTGTAATCCCAGCACTTTGGGAGGCTGAGGTGGGTGGATCATGAGGTCAAGAGATCAAGACCATCCTGGCCAACATGGTGAAACCCTGTCTTTACTAAAATTACAAAAAATTAGCTGGGCATGGTGGCACATGCCTGTAATCCCAGCTACTTGGGAGGCTGAGACAGGAGAATCACTTGAACCCAGGAGGTAGAGGTTGTAGTGAGCCGAGAATGCACCATTGCACTCCAGCCTGGGCAACAAGAATGAAACTCCGTCTCAAAAAAAAAAAAATTAAGAATATAAGTCAGAAAAGTCTAATTATTTTATTATCTAATCTAATTATTATCTAATTATCTAAAATCTAATTATTAGAAGGGCATTGTCGTAGACTGAATGTTTATGTCCTAAATCCTAGTGTAATGGTATTTGGAGGTGAGACTTTTTAGGGTTAAGCCTTTTAGGGGGTGGAATCGGTTTCCTGATAAAAGAGACCTCAAAGAGCTTCCTCATCCTTTCCTCTAGGTGAGGTTACAGGGAAAAGACAGCAATCTGTGAAAGAAAGTGCACTCTTTCCAGACACCAGGTATGCTGGCACCTTAATCTTAGACTTTCCAGCATCCAAGACTGTGATAAATAATTTTTCTATTGTTCATAAGCCATCCATCGGTGTATAGTACTTTGTTACAACAGTCAAAATGGATAAGACAGCCATCTATCCTTTAGAACTACATAGTAATCACAAGAAAATATAAGACATTAAATCTTTTGTTTTGTGAGATGCCCTACCCTCTTTGCTTTTCATAGTGAATTTTGCCTCTTGTTAACTACCTATTAGGGAGTAAAAGAAGTGGGCAAATGCAATATCACATTTATCTTGGGATAATATTGTAGTTAAAAATTCTGATTATGTTCTGTGCAATTGGGGAAATAAAGGTCTTTTCCTATTTTTTTCTCTTCTTGCCTCTAAGAAACTATGTGTGTGTGTGCGTGTGTGTGTATAAATGTTTATATATTTATATAAATGTATATATAAATGTGTATACATACACATATGTACACACACACACACACACACACACACACACACAAATGTTTCTTTTTGTCCTGACTAAGGAGTAGGAAAGAAAGTGTCAATTCCAGGACTTGTCTAAAAAGACCGGAGCAACTGAAATGTGAGGTCTCCCTTTGAAATATTTTAATTTCACACAGATATATACCTGTACTTATGAAGAAACAAGTACATACTCTGAACAAAGAGAGAAAGACATTTGAGGGGGCTAACGATAGAGAAGTAGATAAGTTAAATGAGACTACGTGGCTTGGCTATGATCGATGTGAATCAGAGACTGAGTCATTGGGCATAAGGGCATTAGGGTTGTTTGGAGAAAAGAATGCTGCTAATTAGTGAGAGGAAGAGCCAGCCCGGGAAACAGAACCATGAAGCATATGAGGTTTAGTCACTTAGGCAGTATCTGCTCAGCTACTTACAAAGATCAGCATAACGACAAATCATTCACTGTTTTTGCAACAGATGTTTATTTAGTGCCTACCGTAAACCAGAATAAGCAATGAGGTAAGGACAGTGGGCAAAGAACAGATTAACAGATAGCAGCATTTGACTATTCTCAGTCAAGCAACTCATGTGGTGGCTTTGCTTAAAATGAACTGAATTTCTATTGTAGTTGTATACTTTTAGATGCTATGTTTATGAGGATAATTTTGTCTCTAAATTATATTTATTATTATAATTAAAAATATGTATTTTCTACTTTGTTTTGATTAATCTTTTAGCAAATATTATTCAGTGTTAGTAAGCTCAATCACAGGTCTACTCTCCGGTATTTTCTTTAAGAAAAAAACTGAATGCATATTTATAACGATAGCTAAGCCCTAAAAGAATGACAATTTATTCACAAAATAATAACAAGGAATATACAGTTTGAAAGTAATAATGATAAAGCCCTACTGACATGAGGCATATCCTTACTTTATATGAAATTGGATTCCATTGTTTGCAATAAAAATCAGTGCTTCCTTTAAAACAGTTTCTTTGCATGGGACTGAATAAGGGACTTAAGGATTGAGGCATACATATGTAGGGATAGAGGGTCTAAAAAACACTGTTTTTGAGAGCACTGCTACTTAGTCATTCACTAATATGGTACAAAAGAATGACTTGGAAAAGATATGACAAATCAATTCAATTCTCAATTATTCTCAACTCAAAGCCCTTCCTTAGGATTTATTTGTCACTATAACAAAGACTCTCATGCATCTACAGTCTATTCTGGCACATGTTTTTGACTGGCCAGGAAGAAGTATTCTGGAAAGTTGTTGCTTTCCTGCATCATCTTACAGAGGCTCATAATAAGCCAGAGCTGGACTCCGATTACTCTGCAGGATCAAGTCTAGGTATCTGCAATGCTGGAGAGATTCATAAGCCAGCAGCAGCTGCAGCAGCCACAGCAGCCCAGAAAATACTCTCATAAATCCGCATCGCCAGGGATGTTAATACTTCACTTTCCTGGTTAGACAACATAGAAAATAAGAACAGAAATAAGCAATCCTTGCCAATTAATGTGATTTTCTAAGAGCACCATAACACATTAGCTGATTCCCTTTAATATTTTCTACCACAATTTTTTTACTTAATGCAGAAAATTAAGATCAAGGAATATCTCAAAGTGAAGGTTTAGGTGAAAAACTAACCTTAACATTTAAAATTTTAAAATGATTATTGAACAAATAAGTACCATTTTACAAGCTATGTGTGTATCTTAAATACTCCAATATGATTGACGACCTGATGCTGAGTTTTTACTGGTGTTAGGGAACATTATTTAAGCCAAACATCATAGAATGCAAGTTTTGTGTTTAGTAAAGAAGTTTTGATTTGGTCTGTGATTAAATGGGCTCTAATGATGAGTCAAAGAATTCCAAAATTGACATTTTCTTTTATTTAACATTTATTTTAGGTTCAGGGATGTATGTGCAGGCTTGTTACACAGGTAAACTTTTGTCATGGAAGTTTGTTGTACAGATCATTTCATCACTCAAGTATTAAGCTTAGTACCCATTAGTGATTTTTCCTGATCCACTCCCTTCTCCCACCCTCCACCCACTGACAGGCCCCATTGTGTGTTCCACTCCATGTGTCCATGTGTCCATGTGTTGTCATCATTTCTCTCCCACCTATAAATGAGAATATGTGGGTATTTGATGTTCTGTTTCTGCATTAGTTTGCTAAGGATAATGACCTCCAGCTCTATCCACACAAAAGACCTGTCTCTTTCTTTTTAATCACTGCATGGTATTCCATGGTGTATATGTACCACATTTCATCAATGGTTTGGCATTCACAATGTATTTTCTTTTAAAAAGTACTGCATGAAATGGTTGCATTCCTATGTGACATCATAAATTTAACTCAGCTCAAAATAGAATTGACCAGATGAAATACTAACTCAGCCAATGTTTGGCCCCATGTAATATACTCCAATACTGTAATTATGTATTCCTTTTGTTACTATTATTACACTTGTAATTCTAATAAAAACTAGCTCTAACAAAATAATTGATGTCCAAAAGTCATGAAAGATATGTAGTTGAATCTTATGAGATTAATAAAATAAAGATGGCAGGTTATGCATGTAGCTAGTTATGAGTTCTAGAAGCCCAGCTTTGTGATACACTGCTGTGGTTTAAATATTAAAGGGGATGACTCCATATCCTGTGGCCAATTAGTACTTCTAAAACAGTAGCACTGATTCCAGCACTCCTCTGGTTAAGTGCCACCCCTTTTATTGGTCAGCCATGGAGTAAAGATTGAGCTGGGAAATAGTGAGAGATCGAGATACCTAACTTAAGTGTATTTTCTCCTTTTCAAGTTGCCATTGCATTATTTCCCCACATCTCCTTACCCTCCCAGAAAATCCTCTATTTTATTTCTGAAAAGCTGATGACTATTAAAATTTTTTTTGTGAATGCATGGACTGGCCCTTTTTCAGATTCTTTTTTCTCATTTTTATTAAGAGTCTTACAGATACATATGCTCAAGGGATTATGATATTCTGTGTGTTTCATTTACTTTGTTGACAAAAGCTATAATGCACTTCTGTTCTATGATATGTCATGGTGGTGAGAAATCATAGCCAAAAGCAAAAGTGGCAACATGTCAAGGAAAAACCAACATGACGTTCCCAGGACTCAGTTTAGGAATAGGAAGTAACCAGATAATTGTCTTTTAGTAAAATAAGTAAATAAATAAATAAATCTGGGAAAATGGAGAAAAAGTAAACAAACTCTGATGATTCTTCACTTCCCTGAAGTTCCATTGCTGTCCATTATGTCCCTGCTCTTCTGTTCTCTTTATTTTAGGCCTGTATGCTACTACACATGGCTTAGGGCTAATGATGATTGTCCCCTATGCTTGAGGCAGATGCAAGGAGAAAGAAGGGAGAGGGACATACTCTTTAACAAGTGGGAGGTGTGGCATCAATATGTATGCATATAGATAGATGTGGAAAATTGGGCAGTGGGAGGTGAGAAAACTCTGACTGAAAAAGCAGTGTTTTTTTTTTTTCTAAAATGTTCGTCCAATCTTGAAAATGTGTTTAGATAACTATTATTTGCTAGACTCTCAGGTAGTTTCAAATGACTCATTAGGAAATAAAATATGGATTCAGGTCTCACAGAGCTTATGTTTAAATCTCAAATTGGATGTTAAACAAATATAGAGACAATCTGCAATGAAGTGTTCTACAATAAAGCCATAAGTTAAATCAGATGTAACGTGAAATATGGCTGGCTTCTACCCAAATCCCATTCACAAGTCCTCCATAAAGATATTAAGACCTTATTCCTCCCTACACACGAGATTTAGATAAAACATACCAATACATCAAAGAAATGTCTAGATTCAGACTCCTCCTGATTTTGAAACTTTCATGTCAGAAACTAGAACCACAGGGGAGATTTGGAGTGAGAAACATGATCATCAGGGAGCATAAGAAATAGTATCAGACCAGAGACATCTGAAAAAAATGACCAGACATGAGAGCCTTCCTGAGGGAAGTAAAGTGAGCAAAGTCATGTGTATTTACTTTCATATCCAACTTCCCAACCTGACCTTCTTCTTCCCTCCCTCTTGCACCTCTGTCTCTGAGGACACCAGAGTCTCATTCCTCTATTCAGACTGGATTTTGGGCAATGAGACGGAAGGACTGAACATACATCCATGGAAGCAACAAGCCAAAGAAACAGAAGAGATGACTAGAGAGTATTTCCAAGATTGATGCAGTACTGATGGGAAGCCTGAGATACTCTGGGTAAGCACTAGTTTTTGAAAATAACTCTCTATAAGAGCCTACACACAACAACAACATTCTACAACAGCTCAGTCTACCAGTATGTAAGGAATTTTAGGGACTATACATTATAAATTAACATTGTCAAAATGAAAAGTAATGTTATCAAATACTGTAAAACTCTTGCATATATACTATCAGCTTTGTTCTCTTTTTTTCAAATCTAAGCTGTCTTGCAGTAATTAAAACTAAGGTATAGAAAATATTCTCCCCCCAAAAAAACTAATATTGCAATTTTTATTATGTGCTCCTTTCTTGATGAGGGAGACTGTTTCTGAGAATGTGTGAAACAGTTGAAGACTAAGTACAAAATGTTAATAACACCTTTGAGGAGTTCAAAAAACTCAGCAAATGTTAACTAATTAATTCTCCATATCCATTAGTGATGGTAGGAAAGAAATCCTATTGGCCTTAATTTACAGAGGTAGAAACTAAAACACATTTTGAGTAAGAAGCTTTTCTTTTTTTTTTTTTTTTTTTTTTTGAGACGGAGTTTCGCTTTCGTTACCCAGGCTGGAGTGCAATGGCACGATCTTGGCTCACCGCAACCTCCGCCTCCCGGGTTCAGGCAATTCTCCTGCCTCACCTCCTGAGTAGCTGGGATTACAGGCACTCGCCACCATGCCCAGCTAATTTTTTGTATTTGTAGTAGAGACGGGGTTTCACTATGTTGACCGGGATGTTCTCGATCTCTTGACCTCGTGATCCACCCGTCTCGGCCTCCCAAAGTGCTGGGATTACAGGCTTGAGCCACCGCGCCCGGCCGTAAGAAGCTTTTCTAATGTCAATAATCATAGATGACTTTATATCCATGGAGATTCAGAGAGTAGGTGTTCCCCTCAAATGTGACTTCAATCTCAAGCCATTCTTCCAATCCAATATGCCTGAAAAAAGTACTTGTTTTTTATGTACTAGAAATAAACTATATATATATATATATATATACACACAAACACACACATATATAACCACTTATTAATTCTGTTCCTAAACCAATTTTTGTGAAATATCCAGTTAATTATCAGATGTGTTACCCGTCATACATTAGCATGAATATAGTTATTAAACTGAAGTAGAAATATTCTTGAATACTAAATATAAAGTGAATAAATTTATGAAAATGATATGTATGTGTGTAGAACATACAACTACTGGCTAAAGCCTATTAAAGATAAATTACACACAAACACGCAGAAATACTAACCATGTTAGCCTAGCTACAGTTGGCTGTCCTACAAAGAGATTTATAGTTTAATAAAGTCATTAATTTTTGAACTCTTTATTCATTTCTTCACTAGAAAAACTGCATATCACCATTAGAATATGACTGCTCCCTGAAGAAAAAAAAATGAAAGAACAGTAAAACAGGCAAATTTGTAAAAATATGTTAATACAGTTTAATGAGTTTATTGACTTTAGCTATTAAGGCATTTATAAAGTCAAAAAAGGTATTATCAATATATAATTTTTAATATGACTTTGCAAACTGGTCTCGACAGAGTAACCAATGGAATAACTATATCACAGCCTACCAACATGGAAGATTTAGGGGAAATAATAATCATGTATTTTATGTCATTAAAGAAAATAAACAGTAATCATAAGTAATCGGAAATGTAATTGTATTCAACAGAAAGTGCCTCAAAAGAGTTTTAGGTTCTAGTAATTGCAGGAAGGTTGTATAATGGATGCTACTCTTGTATGAACTCTGGCCTAATTTTATATATGTGTATCTATCTATCTATCTATCTATTACATATATATGTACACAGATATATATATTACACATATATTTATAAAATATATATACTCCACCTCTCCATGGGGACTCCTTGAAAGAATAGTGCATGATATGCATATATATCTCCTACCCTGGGAATCTGTCCTAAGATGACTCCTGATAATTCATGTCATTGTATAGTCCTCTCCCCTTCAATATGGGCTGGACATTGTGACACTCTTCTGACAAATAAAATACAGCAAAAGTGGCAAGGTGCTGATTCAGAAATTCGATTATAGAAAGACTGGATTCCATTTTTCTCACTATCCCCTGGAGGCTTTCCTCTGGAGGAAGATAGTTGCCTTGTTGTGAGTAAACTTACTGAGAGACTATGTGGCAAGGCACTGATATCTCCAACCAAATAAAGTGAGAACTTCAGATTGCCAGCATCTCTGTGTGTGAGCACAGGAGAAGCTCTTGTAAGTCTGTCCAACATCCACATGAGTCAACTCTGGAGTGAATTCTTCCAGTGAAGCCTTGAAATGAGTGCACCTGGTCTATACCTTGAATGCAGCTTTGTGGGAAATCCTGAGGCAGAGGACACAGTTAAGCTGAACATGAATTTCTAACCCTCAGAAACTGTGAGATAATAAATCCTTGTTGTTTTAAGCAACTGCATTTTGGAGGTATTTGTTATGCATAACAAATACACATTTGTAATGAGAAATATAATATAATGTTATTCAACAACCTCAAAAAAGTTTCCAGATTCTGGAAATTGCAGGAATTCGTACTGACTTACTGTCTCACAGATATTCATTTTAAATAATGGTCAAAATACATGTTAAAAAAACTATTAAATTTTTGAAAGAATTATCAAAGTAGACAGAGACCAGCACAAGTTGCATCTTCAAAGAAAGGAACAATTGAAATAAGAGAGATATGCTTATAAGTCTCCTTCTCTGAGGGCCTTCTATAGAAGAACATCATTAGCACTTGTTGAAGATCCAGGCTGTCAGAGCAACTTTAAGGCACAGGAGGAAAATGCAGATAAGGAAGTCACAGAGAAGTAAGGTTGCATATATGTATATACGCAAATACACAATATGTATATGTTCTTCTCAAATTTGTGGCTGATTCATGATTTTTACATTAATGGGACAAAGAAATCCAGTTGAAAATAACAGAAGACGAAAACCTGAGCATAGATTTTAGTTGCTGTGCACAGCATAGAACATGGAGTTTAGTGTTTCAATTCTCCTACTTAAAGGGTATTGGTAGGCAACCTAAGCTTTACAGTGAACCCCAGCTGAGTAATGCTCTCTCTAAGTAAATTTCTTATGCCAGGAATAAGAATTATTCATAAGTTTGGAAAAAAATGAGGCATATCTACAGTAACAGAATTTTAAACCAACATTCTTCTAGTTTAGGTAGTGTTTCTAAGATGACCAAGTACATATTAGAAAAAATGTCAAAGATGTTTGGAGGAGAGAATAGATACCAGATTCTGTATCTTACATCACTGAAAATTCTTAGTATACAATCATATGTAGAGAATTATTGCTAAGTTTATTAGTCAGTAATTACTAAAACTATGAAGGCACAGAAAAATGTGACCCAAATAAAAACCAAAATCAATCATGAGAAATGGACCTCAAGATGATTCAGCATTTGGTATTAGCAGGAAAAACAAAACAAAACAACAGCAACAACAAAAAAACACAACTTTTTAAAAGGGCAATTTTAAATATGTGCAATGACATAAGATTAAAGATGACTGCAATGAATGAACCATTGAAGAAACTCAGAATCTTTTTAAAAATTGGAATTTCTGATTGTGGTAGTAAATATATGAAATTATAAATAAACTGGCATTATAATAGTATAATAGTAGATTAGATATAGAAGAAGAAAGGATCAGAGATATTGAAAACAGAGAAACAGAAATTACCTGTTCTAAAATACAAACCAAAAAGGGCTAAAAATTGAAAGAAAAAAAGCCGAAAAAATTTAAGAGTGCATCTAGAACTTTTGGAAAAACATTAAGCAATCTAACATACATAACACTGGAATAACAAAAGAAGCGGAGATCCAGAAGAAGTAGAATAATTATTTAAAAGCAGCAATGATCCCTAAAAAATGCCAAATAGTATAAAAGCTTACTGACTGAAGAATCTCAAAATCCTCAAGAAGGTATATATATATATATATTTCCTTCCTCAACAAGGAAAACTATATAAAAAAATTAATAAAGATTAATTTTTGGTTCGGTGCAGTGGCTCACGCCTGTAATCCTAACACTTTGGGAGGCCAAGGTAGGCAGATCGCTTGAGCCCAGGAGTTGGAGACCAGCCTGGGCAACATAAAAAAAAAAAAAAAACCCACTCTAAAAAGATTACAAAAATTAGCTGAGCCTGGTTGTGTGTGCCTGTAGTTCCAGCTACTTAGGAGGCTGAGGTGGGAGGACCACTTGAACCCAGGAGGCAAAGGTTGCAGTCAGCCAAGATCTCACCTCTGTACTTCAGCCTGGGCAACAGGGCCAGACACTGTATCCAAAAAAGAAAAAAGAAAAACGTAAAAATAGCCAGAGAAGGGGACAAAGACACACACTGTCAATCCACAATTCTATATCCTGAAACATATTTTGAAAAAAAGACACAATACATTCTTTAAATAAATTTTTCAAGATGTATAAAGCTGCAGTAATTAAGGCAGGCTGGTATAAGTAGAAGATAGAGACAGAGAGAGTAAAATACAATAATGAGCCCAGAAATACACCAATACATATATGATCAATTGGTTTCTTACAACATTGTCAAAGTAAGTTATAGAGGAAACAATAACCTTTTCAACAAGTATTTATGAAATATTTGGCTACCTGTATGTAAAAAATAAAAATTAAAAAACCTCAAATCTTACATAATACCACAAATATAAATTAGTTGAAATGGTCACAAATCTAAAAGTAAGTGTTAAACTAGGTAAAGTTTTAGAAGAAAACAGATTTTTAAATATTGTTTCAGGCAAAATTGAATTGGTTGGATACATATGGCAGTAACTTTAAACTTAAAAAATAGATTAATTTGATTTCAACAAAATTTAAAATACCCGGCCTTTACAAGACAATGTTACAAAAATAAAAAGAAGCCAGATAATGGGAGAAAACATTTACAATACATATATTAGTTAAGTGACTTGTATCTAGAAAATATCATTATTTTTGCAACTCAATAAAAGTAAAATAACTCAAATTTAAAAACTTGGATCATGCCTGTAATCCCAGCTCTTCAGGAGGCTGAGGTGGGCGGGTCACCTGAGGTCAGGAGTTCGAGACCAGCTTGACCAACATGGTGAAACCCCATCTCTATTAAAAATACAAAATTAACTGAGTGTTGGGGTATATGCTTATAATCCCAGCTACTTGGGAGGCTTAGGCTGGAGAATTGCTTGAAGCCAGAAGGCGGAGGTTGCAGTGAGTCGAGATTGTGGCATTGCCCTCCAGTCTGGGCAATAGGAGAGAAACTCCATCTCAAAAACAACAACAACAACCACCAAAAGGAAAAAAAAAAAACTTACAAAAGACTTGAAAAGACTCTTCATCAAAATTGTATAGAAAGCCAATAAGAATTAAAGAAACAAACAACATTTTTACACACTTTTAGTCATCAAGAAAATTCCAGTTGAAACTATGATGAGAGAACACCCTGCTGGAATAGCTAAAATTAAAAAGATGGACAACACCAAATAAAAAAGATAGACAAGAAAGATGGGCAGCATAGAAATCTTTCACATTTTGATAGAAATGCAAAATTGCAACACCACTTGGAAAGAGTTTGTCAGTTTTGTATAAAATTAAACCTCCATTTACCATAAGATACAGCAATCAATTCCTTTCTCCAGGTATTTATCCAATGGAAATTCAAATATATGTTCAAATAAAGATCTGTATGTGGATTTTTATAACAATTTTATAGCCCAGTACAAGAAATAATCCACATGTTCAAAACATACATAGGTTACACATAACCACTAGCTACTTCTTGTGGGTGGGTGGATGAGATTTACTGCAAAGCAGCAAGAGGAAACTGTTTGTGTGAATAAAATACTCCTTGTCCTTGATTGGTGTGGTAGTTGTATGACTAAAATCATTTGCTAAAATCCATTGAATTGTATTTTCTGAGTGAGTGAAATTTTACTGTATGTATATCATACTATAATTAAACCTGATTTAGAAAATATGGGCTTTTTAATTCATCAAATGAGCATTTGATTGAGGTAATTTATGATTACATAAAATAATTTAGGATTTTAAGTTATCTTAGAAAAGAGATTTGAGGATCTACTTGCCTTAAAATAATTGGATGACAACTTAGGGAAATCGAATACTCACTACTTAGCTCCAAATTAATAAGCTAAAACCAGTAAATAGCAATTGCAAAAAATAAGCAAAAACAGATTTTATTTCTGTATAAGGAAAACATCCCAGAATAACAGAATAGCTTATTCTAAGAGTTAGCGAGTGCCTTATCAGTCAATTACAGAGAAGCTAGAAGTTCATCTATTTGAAATGAAATAAATAGGTTTATTACATTGTTTAGATAGGTTTTGTTAAGGATTCATTGTAATTATTAGGGTTCTGATTTTATGCTGTAAGTCTTTATTACTGGAGTAGAAAGCATGAGATGGTATTTCAATTTTTGTGAAAGACAGTAAACAAAAAATCAGAGTTTTATCTCCAATTTTTATTTTGTAGGTTCTGTCATTATTGACACAATGTCAATAAAAATTATATTCTTTATAGCTTACATGAAATGAATAAAGTATATCAATAAAGAATATCAATTAAGTGCCACTTTGGTACTACTATGAATTTACAATATTTTCATAAGATCTGTTAATATTCTTCATTCTTTCTTTCTCTAATATTATAAGTATCACCCCCAGGTAAATGTGTGTATTTTCAAACATAAATTTAATTCTTTCTAGCTGTTCTGAAGGTTGTTGGTTCTACCAAGTAAGTTTTGATTATCTGAAATATCATCATTATAGCTTTTAAATTGATTAATTAATATATTTATGTACTAAATATAATTAAATGTTTTTGGTTGTATAAATCTTTTGTCTCTTAGATTTTAATGATGGAATCAAATTCCAGACACTGCATTTTCCTTAAAGTTAGAATGAAAAATATACCATCATTATTATGAGATTTTTCTCTTCAAGTTTAAGAGGCAATACAAACTGATATTTGCTTAGAAAATATGAGAAGTTTACTTGTGAACAGCTGCTACATCTCACTATTTAGAATAGAATTACAAAATTTATTGGAAAATCTGTCTTACAAAAACTTTTCTATCAAAAATACACAATGCCTAAAATAAAACAAAGATATGAAAAATAAACTACGCAGAAATGGAGGGTTTTTTAAAATAAAAAATGCATGAAAATGTATATACTCACATGTTAAACGAGAAAAATGTGCTGTTTGTTTTCATCTAGCAACATTCAAAAGTTTGGAATCAGTATGCTAAGTTTTAAAAATTATTAAAATACATATAATTTAGTTATGGAAAAGCGTGTGTTTGGATACTTCAGATAACATGGGGTTTTAGAAACAGTGATCAAAAAGCTTGACTTGACAGCAAAGAATGAAATAATATATTTAAGCTATCAAAAGGAGGGGCAGGAAAACAAAGTTCATAACATAGAAAATCAAAATACAGCACTCTCCGAAGACTTAGAAAGTTAAAGTGGCCATTGGTCATGTCTGAAAAAGAAATGAAGTAATGAAGACCAATGGGTTGAAGGTGCAGAAAGGGCTGCATGTTCTGAAGATAAATAGGCATAGAAGTGAGGCGAGAGGAGACAAGGTAAAGTGCATCGAATGAATGATAATGCCTGAATAGGTACCATGTTGATTAACGAAGTAGTTCATAGCACTATAGATAAAACCAAAAGTGTATTAAATCATTTAATGGCTTTCTATGAATTATAGAAGAAGGCCCATTACCATGGCATGTTGTTACATAAAACTACATGTTCCAGAGAAGACATCCACAGCGTTCTGCATCCTTCCTCGGGGATTTCTTTATCCATTTAGGATTCTCTCATGTGAACCAGATCAAATATTTAAGTGTCTCTCAGAGGAGTGACAAATCTTGTATTCTTCAGAATGGTGCAATAAAATTTAGCCATTCACAGACGTACTGATTAACTGCTGGATCTGTTAAATGTAAAAATCAAATTGTAAGCTGCAAATTTCGATGACCTGGACTTTTTTGCAAAATAAAAAAGGAAGATCATTGAAGAATTAAACATAACTGATGAATCAGAGGAAAGGAAGATTTCAAAACTAACCTTTTATATTTTTAGTATCTAAAATAAAGCACATGTAGCAGGAATTATAAATTCACATTTTTGAAATAAGCATTTATCTGTGAATATATTGAATAGTACTAAATAGCAACTAAATTTATGCAAAAGAAATAGAAACTAGTTAGCTAAATAATGATTATGTATTAATTTCATTAAAAATGGTTACTCAGCTAAAATAACACCGTATCATAGATTTAAGGTTTTGAATTTAAATTTAGGACTCCCAAGAAATAATAGAAAGTCATATATTTTATTTACTGGAGACCAAGAAGAGTGAATTAAATTTTGATAAACATACATATTGCCATCTACATATAAACGAATGATTATGACTCGTTTTAAAATAGAAAATAATTTTGTGCTGATAAACATAGAGGAGATTAATCACTGAGATCAAACGACATAGACACTAGAACACTTGTCATTTTATTTTTCTAAATTAATTAGTAAACCAAAAGACGTTAATTGAGCAATAACGACTTTTCTGGGAGCATACTAAATAACGAAGGAGATACAAAAGAAGAAAAATGTGCAATTCATATAATCAAAACCTCAATTGCAGGGTGATCATCATGACTTATGATTCGTAAATCTTAATCACATGGGTAAGAACAGGAACTCTATTATGTTTAGTTTTGTGAGTTTTTCTCCTTAAAAACAATCAAAATAGCTAGTAGCATTTCTATGAGCATATTTTTTGAAATAATCAGAATACAGATTTAAATTGTATTATTTCTGACTAATTTTGGTGAACCGGATTTTCACTGAATTTGGTTAACTTTTGTAAAAAATCATTTATATTTATAGAACCAGAAGGAGATGCCCAAGTGAAAATCTCTAGCCATTAATTTCTTATACTTCAAAATATGTTAAACAAAGCTATTAAGCCTAAACAAGAAATAGGAAACTAATAATTGTATTTCTGAGAAAATTTTTAAATGCCTAGACTATTATGAAAAATAATTTTAATTACTTTTCCATTATTCTTCTTTTATATTAAATGCATACATACATTTATACATACATACATTATTAAAAAAATTAATAGGTTTTAAAGAAACCTATCAATGGAGTGTTTGGCATTCTAGCTAAGCTATTTTTAAGTAATTGAACAACACGTAAAAAATATTCTGGAGTACGGTGGCTCAAGCCTGTAATCCCAGCACTTTGGGAGGCCGAGGTGGGTGGATCACGAGGTCGAGAGATCGAGACCAACCTGGTCAACATGGTGAAACCCCGTCTCTACTAAAAATACAAAAAATTAGCTGGGCATGGTGGTGCGTGCTTATAATCCCAGCTACTCAGGAGGCTGAGGCAGAAGAATTGCCTGAACCCAGGAGGCGGAGGTTGCGGTGAGCTGAGATCGCGCCATTGCACTCCAGCCTGGGTAACAAGAGCGAAACTCCGTCTCAAAAAAAAAAAAAAAAAAAAAAAAAAAAAAAAAAATATATATATATATATATATATATATATATATATATACACACACACACATTCTGGAGTAATGTATATACTTACAGTTAACGCTTTACCAAATTGTTATGCCAATATAAAAAACCAGATAGAAGAGATACATGATTTCTTAGAAATCTTAATTTTTGTCACATAGAACTTCAGATTTGTTTTAAGTAAGGTATCACTGATCTATCTAAGCCCCTCCATAAACTCTTTTCAATGTTTTTCTCTCTCTCATCTAAGCCAGCATTATGGTTTTAGATATATTATCCAATAATATTCTTCTCTAAATATTCAAAGTCTTTAATTTTAAATTCATGTAACAATATGTCTTTGTGAATCTAGAAATAATTTTGGTCGTAACATTTCTTGAAATCAAACCAAAAATTGTCAAAAAATATTTTTCTTCAAAATGCTTTACAATTGAGAATAATTTCTTCTGATATACTTTCAAAGAAATTTAATTTTATGACTTTCAGTCCTCAGGACTTAATTCCTAAATACATTTTGGAAGTAAAGATAAATGAGTTTTTCAAACATGCATAAACACCATTTATTTTAATGTTGATATTCTAACAGTAGAAAGCAGAAATTTTTCTTGCTATAATGTTAAACACATTTAAATTTTAAAATGTATATGCCATTATTGCAATCTAATCTTTTGTATTCTTTATTGTTTTTCTCTGAGGAATGTTTTTTTCTGCACTTTCTTAGGTATGGTTTACTCTGTACAGACTAAGTGTACCCTTTAACAATACCCACTAAACCCAATAAAAAGAAAGAAAAGAGGATTTTTCTACCCCTCAAGGGGAAGTAATAGTAATGAAATAAAAGAGAACTTTATTCTCTTACCTGAAACAACAACAAAAGTTCACTCAAAACAAAATACCATCAATCGTATACCTGTTAAAGAGAACTATATTTATTATTAACAATATTTTCTGTAAAGGAACTTACCAGACTCATATAATTTTAATATGAAATTCTACACACATTTAAAGAAGAATACTAAACATGCACACATTTTTTTCAGGTAATTAAAAAGAGGAGATTTCCTAATTTATTTCAAAATACTAGAGTTATTCTGGACATTATAAGAAAATAAAACTACAAATCCATATTCCTCATGAATGTAGGTGCAAAAATTCTAAACAAAATATTAACAAATCATATCCAAATTTATATACAAAACTTTATCATTACCCAATAGGGTTTATCCCAGGAGTGAAAGTTTGCTTTAATGTTTGAGAGTTGCTTAATCTAATTTACTATATAACAATTTAAAAAGAAAAACCATATGGTACTCTCAATAGACACAGAAAATCATCTATTTCTCATTTTAAGACAAAACAAAGAAAGCCAATAGAAATGACAATACATCTTTTGGCAAACAAGAAACACAGAGGTATTTCTTGAACCTGATAAAGAATTTTTGAGAAAAAACTACAGCTAATCTCAAACTTAATTGTAAAAACTTAATTGTAAAAACTTAATTGTAAAAAATTGAATGCTCTTCCATTAAGATCAGAAACAAAACAAGGAAGTCCACTGTCATCATTTATATTCACATTGGACTGGAGTTCCAGCCAGTTCAAAAGACAAAAAAAGAAAGAGATCAAAACTGAAAAGGAAAAAGGAAAATCATCTTTATTCACAGAAAACATGATTACCTATGTAGAAAATGTGATGGAATCTACAAAAATACTATAGAGTTAATGTGAGTTTAGGTTGCAAAATACAAGATACATGCCAAAAACTAATTATAGTCTTTATACTAGCAATAATTAGAAACAGAAATTAAGGAAACAGTATGATTAGCAATAGAAAAAATATTAAAAATATAAAAGTAGAAAAAAAGTGATGCAGGAACTATATACTGAAAATTGCAATAACTTTGCTTACAGAAATAAAAGACCTTAATAAAAAGAGAGATGCATTGCCAAAATATTCATCATTTTTAAAATATAAATTATCTCAAATTGACTAATAGATTCAACATAATCCCAATAAAAATTCCAGCCAGTTTTTAAAAATAGAAATTGGCATGTGTATTCTAAAATCAGAAATGGAAAGGATTTACAATAGTCAGAACAACTTTAAAACAGAAACAAAGATGAAAAACTAACATTACCTGATGTCAATAATATTAAAAAGCTACAGTAATTAGGACACAGTAGTACTGGTGTAGACAGACAAAAATATTAATGGCATAGGGAATGTTGAAACAGATCTACACACATATGGTTAACCAATTTTTAACACAGATTCAAAGGCAATTCAGAGAAGAAGGATAAACTTTTGAATAATTGATGCTGAAACAATACAGAATTGGTGGACTGAAAAAAGTGAAAGGAAGAAAGGACAAAGGAAGGAAGAAAAAAGAATGAACTTTCATCCCAAACTAATTCAAATTACATCAGGGACCTAAATATAAACCTTAAAAGTCTGAAACTTCTAGGATAATTGCAGAAAAAAATCTCTGAGACAATTTTTGTTAAAGGTTTCCCAGATTTGATACCAAAAGCAGAATCCATAAAAATAAATAAAATATATTTTATCACTGTTTTCATCTGTTTTGACACTGCTAATGAAGACATACCTGAGACTGCGTTAACTTATAAAGGAAAGAGGTTTAATGGACTCACAGCTCCACATGGCTGATGAGTCCTCGCCATCATGGCAGAAGATGAAGGAAAAGCAAAGGGACATCTTGCATGGCAGCAAGCAAGAGAGAGAGTGTGCAGGGGAACTCCCCTTTATGAAACTATCAAATCTTGTGAAACTTATTCACTATCACAAGAACAGCACAGAAAAGATCCTCTTGATTCATCTATCTCCCACTGTATTCCTACCTCAACACAGGGGAATTATAAGAGCTACAATTCAAGATGAGATTTGGGTGGGGACACAGCCAAACTAGGTCAATCACCATAAGACTTAGTTCTTTAAAGCATTTTTAGAAAATAGTCAAGTCCCAAACTTGGAGAAAACATTTGCAACATAAATATCTGACAAACGATTTGCATTCAGAATATACAGAGAAAAAGTATAACTTTGTTCTTAAAAAGTAAACTACCCAAGTCTAAAAATTAAATAAATAAAAGAAACAACAAACAAAAGTTTTGAGCAGACATTTTACCATGTGAACACACTGATGGAAGTAAGCATGTAAAAAGATGTTCAATTTTATTTACCCTTAGGGAAATGCCAACTAATCTCTAGCATCAAAAAGCAGATCAGTCTTTGCCTGATCACAGGTAAGTGGGGTGGGGATTATAACAGGGCATGAGGAACTTACTTGGTTGAAGGATATGTTTCTTGTGCTTATTATGAGAATATAAAAGATTTGTAAGTATACATATATGCCAAGCCTTATCAAATTTCATTTTTCATATTTGCAGTTCATATAACTTATAGTGCAATAAAACGATTAAAATGTATAGCATCATCAATTTCCATTTGTCTGAACCTGTTGATTCTTTATTCTCCCATATATAATGTATTTTTAAACTTTATTTTATGTAGTCTTCATATTTTTCTTCAAAGTACATAGAAAGCATTATTATGAAGAAATATTGACCACATAAAATATTTTATGCTACATTATTATTGAAGGACATTGCTATCTTGTTCATTTTTAATATTTTATTTTATAATCTTAACCAAAATTTGAATGTGGAGTTGAAGCTTTTTATGAAAATCTTTAGCACTTCATATTTTATTCACTCCTTTCAGTGATTACACGCTAGTATTTCTTCCAACAAAAATAAAATAAAGAACTTTAAGTACATACAATTTTAATTATGGCAAAATTATGTCTTCTATGCTAAGGTTAACAGTAATTAGCCTTTAAACTTTTTTCTATTTAAATATTATTGTTTTGCATGATAAACTCACTACTTCCTTTTTCCTGTTATTAACTTGGAGAGATAAAGGGACTTTATTGTTGACTGAGAAAAATCAAATGTGTACAATTTTGTATGGGCCATTGTTTATGAGCCAGGTCCATGTCGATATCAAAACTCTTTGTGATGGATTAAACTGATCAAACATTACATTTGATTTATCAGTTTAGTCATGTTTGATCCCCCAATCCTTTGCTGGTTAATCATTCCTTTGTATTTATCCCTAGCTAATTAGTTATCAAAATATATTGAATTGTTAATGTAATAACTGCTCACTTTCTTTCAGAAAGCTTCTCTGGAATATTTCTATACATTATTCTTTCAAATTGTAAAATAAAGCTTCAAGTTTTATTTTCCCATGAACTCTCAGAATTTCTAAATTATCAAACTACTTGCTCATGTCTAAACAAAATGTTATAAATCTCTTTTTGTATGAGGCATGTTAAAATATCTTGGCTTTGAAAGGTACTTTAACGTTTAAAATGTTAACATCGATATTTAAAGTTTCTGAGAAGCAATGCACAATGAAAATGAATACTAGAAATTATAAACCTCAGTTTTTTTTTTTAATTATACTTTAAGTTCTGGGGTACATGTGCAGATCATGCAGCATTGTTACGTAGGTATACACTAGCCATGGTGGTTTGTTGCACCCATCCCCCCATCACCAACATTAGGCATTTCTCCTGATGTTATCCCTCCCCAACCCCCCACTCCCTGCTATCCCTCCCCTAGTCCCCCAAGCCCCCAACAGGCCCCAGAGTGTGATGTTCCCCTCCCTGTGTCCATGTGTTCTCATTGTTCAACACCCACTTATGAATTAGAACATGCAGAGTTTTGGTCATTACCTGAAATTTTACCATACACATCTTGATCTATGAGACACACTGTGAATGACAGGATAAAGGTTACCTTTAGTGGACGTAACTACTCTAGAAAGAGTATTTCTTCACTCAACATTCTTCCTTGTGTAACTCCCATGGCAAGGCTATTGTGAAAATAATGACGAATAAGTCACAGACAAAGGCAATTGTAAAACACGATCTTTATAAAGGAATTCTTCATTATCCATGAATAAATTCTACAGGAAACCAAGAGGAAGTGGCCTTGTTTCTTCCTAGTCCTTACCCTTAAAACTAAAAATTCACTGGACTAAACAAAGGAAAATCCTACAAGTTGGAGGAAGAAAGATTTGACTAGAAGCTTCAAGACCTGAGACATGTCCAAGAAAAATTGCACGGGACTGCAGCTAGCTCTTCGATATATTGATTTCTTTTCTTTAAGCTATATGCCCAGCAGTGGGATTGCTAAAGTATATGGTAGTTTTATGTTTAGGTTTTGAGAAATCTCTCTACTGTTTTTTGTAGTGGTTGTACTGATTTGCATTCCCATCAATAAGGTATGAGGGTTTTCCTTTCTCCACTCTCTTGCCAGCATTTGTTATTTTTTGTCTTTTGATAATAGCCATCTTAACTTGGGTGAGATAATATCTCATTGTGGTTTTGATTTGCATTTCCTTACTGATTAGTGATGCTGAGCATTTTTTCATATACCTATGGGCTATTTGTATGTCTTCTTTTGAGAAATGTTGATCTAGACCTTTTTCCCAGTTTTAAATCAGGTTATTTGTTGTTTTGCTATTGAGTTGTTTGAGTCCTTTATATATTCTAGTTATTAATCTATGAATTAAAAACGTGCCACACACACATAATGCAATGTTATTTAGTCATAAAAAAAGAATGGAATCATATTGCTTTCAGCAACATGGTTGGAACTGATTAAGTGAAATAAGCCATGCGAAGAGAAATGTTGCATGTAGAAGCTAATACATTTGATCTCATGGAGATAGAGAGTAAAATGATGGTTACCACAGGTTGGGAAGGATAGTTCGAAGTATGGGATAAAAAGGAATTTGTTAACAGGCAAAAAAAAAAAATGTATAGTTAGCTAGGAGCTAAAAGAAATAAAATCCTTTGTTTGCACAATAAAATAAGAATAAATAAAATCCATTGTATAGCACAATAGAGTGACTACAGTTAATAATTTATTGTATTTTTCAAAATAACTGGAAAGTGGAATTGGAAGGTTCCTAACACCAATAAATGATAAATTCTTGAGGTGATGAATATCCCAATTACCCAGATCTGATTATTACACATAGTATGCTTTTATCAAAATATTACATGTATTCCATAAATATGTATGACTACTGTGTATCCATAAAAATTTGGAATAAGAGAAAAATTGCACTGAACACATTAAAGAGACAAGGAACATGTATTTAAGATTATTAAAAAAAAAAAAAGCAAGATTATTGAAATAGGGGAGAGATTGAATTCAACCTCATTTAGGGAACAAATTGTTCAACCTGATTAGATCATCTGTGATTTTAAATTGATGCTTAACAGAGTTAAACTTCTACTCTCTCACAGAGCCTAGGAGCTGGGCATCTTTTCTTAGATGGTTACTTTTCAAGGATTGGCTCCCAGGTTTTTGAGAAAGGCATTACTGGGTTCTAAGACTGGCAAAAAGCTGGGAGAAGATTTGTATCTCCCAGAGGCAGAGAGTTTACAATGAAAAGTTTTCTGAAGTAAATGCTGTAAGGAAAGGGAGGTCAGGGGCCTGTAGTCAAAAAGAAACCTGTATGAAGTTTAGTTAAGCTGAGGGTACTGTTAAAGTTATCTTAGCCAGGAATGAAATGGCAATAAGATTTTTATTTGTTGAGATTCCTGAGACTTTTATTTGCCACCTATAAATGCCAGAAGTGTTGCTGGAGAAGCCTGCAACCTAGATCGACCAGCAGGCACAGCCAAAACAAGTCCTGAGAAAAACCTGCTAGCCCTAGCCAAAGAATCAGGAAAAGGAAACCTGGGAGGAAAACGTTTTTAACAATACCTGTCCCACTCCAGCTAAAACTCAAAGGAAAATGTGATCCCTCCTCAGGCATAAGTTTGATCATAAATAAGAACCACCACCAGCGGCTAGCAGCTATGAGGTGGTATCAATGGGTAGTGTCTGTGAGTCTCTAATTATTTTTAAATTTAAAAAATGAATTAAATCCACAGTGATTGTCTAGAGCTAGCAGTAAGAGGAAAAACTGGTTGCAGAAGCATTGAGAAAATTCAAGTGTAGGTGATGGAATGAATTTTATCTTGATTATGGCAGTGACACAGGTGTATACATTCATCAAAACCCATCAATAGGTATATTTTAAATGGGTGCATTTTACACTAAAATGTCAAAAAAAATTCATAGACAATAGTGAGGGAAAACAAAATGTTTACTTTTTTCTTAAAAAAATCACACTTTTAGCCGGGCGCGGTGGCTCAAGCCTGTAATCCCAGCACTTTGGGAGGCCGAGGCGGGTGGATCACGAAGTCAAGAGATCGAGACCATCCTGGTCAACGTGGTGAAACCCCGTCTCTATAAAAATACAAAAATTAGCTGGGCATGGTGGCGCGTGCCTGTAATCCCAGCTACTCAGGAGGCTGAGGCAGGAGAATTGCCTGAACCCAGGAGGCGGAGGTTGCGGTGAGCCGAGATCGCGCCATTGCACTCCAGCCTGGGTAACAAGAGTGAAACTCCGTCTCAAAAAAAAAAAAAAAAAAAAAAAAAAAAAAAAAAAATCACACTTTTTCTATTAAGTAGGGAGTTTTAATATGTATTTAACCATAGCATTTGATATTCATTACTAAAAGTTAAACATTATTTGAGTATTAATTTTGTACAATATTTCAACAAAATGATATTATAGTATTCTTCATCTCATTTTTTTTTTGAACACTGAAAGGCATTTCTGCCAAAACAATTGTTTCAACAATTTTTCTACTAAGTTTTCAGAATAATTGGAAATTGTTTTTAACGTGTTCTCTTATTATTCTTCTAGATTTTTCTTTCAAGTAGATGTTAACTAATCTAACAGGTCAGATCTTGACAATGGCATTGTTTTAAAAATATGATATTTTAACATAATCTTTAACCTGACCAAATACTTTATTTTCCCCCTAAATTTGAAGTAATGCTTTTAAATCCATTTGCACTGGGTTGTAAGTGAATTAATAAGAATTCTATATACATAAGAGCTTGATTTGAGGGATTGTTTTTTATTAGGAGTGAGAGCCGAGATCCTACTACTGATGATGCCTGCTGCATGATCTCAAACAAATAAATATAACAAATTGCTGTTATTTTCTCATAGATGCAAAGGTATATGCAGACTTTCCTTCCAGTGCTGAAGAAAAGAAAAAGAAAAAAGAAAAGAGGCCATGCTCATATGATAAAATTGTCACCCTTTAATTTAAGCCATATTTCCATAGAACTAATTCTTTTCTTACATTTATTGTATAAAAAGAAACTATGCCTTAGATTCACCCTCATACTGGCTTCCTGTATATTAGAGCCTTTTCTAAAAACTTAAAAAAGGTATTTAAATTGTGAACCAGTTGATAAAGAAATATTTATAACTATACAAAAGTCAGCACATATACAGGGTTAAATGTACTAATCTCTACATATTAGTGATGTTGACTGTAAACCTACATAAGGAAGACCACTACAGAGATACTAGCCATTGTCTCATGTTCTGTGTATTTTAGAGTTCAATCTGTAGGCTCAGTTCTATACTTTCAGAAGAAAAAAAACCCCATGATTTGCCATCTCATTTAATTGTGATTAACATTAATTAATTAATTAATTAATTAAGCAAACAAGTATTCAGTTGAGACATCTGTTCTATGGATAACATTAACAAACATAATTTGGCTAAGAATTTAGCCAACATATTACAGAAAGATACTGGATACAAACTCACAATGTTACCGAAACACCAGGAATTTAGTCTAGGTCCTGCTGCTTGCCACACAGAAAGCCACACACTGAGACTGGTATTACTAAGGAAGAAGGCTTTATTTGGGTGCTGCAGCTGAGGAGATGAGAGATCAGTCTCAGATCTCTGTCCTTGATCATCTAAAATTAGAGGTTTATATAGCAGGGAAGAAAATCGTAACCATTTGTGGGAAAACAGGAATTAGGCAATGATAAGCCAGAGGAGATGGTCAACAGAAAGCAGGCGGCCAAGGCAGTCATGATGTGTGTGTGGGGGGGTGTAACATCTAATTGTCAAAATGCAGTGATCTGGTGAGTTTCAGCCTCTATATACTATCTGGGAGGATTGACAGTTGGTTTCCTGAGAACGGACAGCAGATAAAACAAATCTAACTTTCTTAAGTATTAAGACTGGAAGGATCAATATCTAGGTCTATTCAAAAGAACCATAACATAGTTCTATGGGACAAGTGGGTCAGTTTCAATAATAAGATGAAAGAAAGCCTGTTACAATTACATCCACTTGGCATTTGAAGGGGTTTTGCTAGCATATAACTTATATATATATATATGTATATGTATATATATATATATGAAAAAATATAGATGACATACATTGGAGAACTGTGGAAAATGAATAAATTCAGAAGTCCAGATAATTCTCTTTTCACTCAAGAATTTCATATTTCATATCTTAATTAGTATTCTGTTTCCTGTTAAGAAAGAGCTGATGAAAAGAGTCAAACTCTGTAAATTATTTTAAGAGTGTTATTCTGAGCCAAATATGAGTGACCATAATGGCCTATGACATAGCTCTCAGGAGATTCTCAGAACATGTGCCCAAGATGATCAGTCCACAACTTGATTTTATACATTTTAGAGAGACGTAAGGCATCAATCAATACATGTAAGATGTGCATTGGTTCAGTCCAGAAAGGTGGGACGGCTGGAAAAAGGAGATTCAAAAATTTTCTGATTGTCAGTTGTTTGAAAGAGTTAGAGTTATTTTTAAAAACTTAGAATCAACTTAAAGAATGTCTGGGTTAAGATAAGGGGCTGTGGAGACCAAGGTTTTATCATACAACGAAGCCTCCAGGTAGTAGGCTTCAGAGAATAGATTTTAAATGTTTCTTTTAAGACTTAAATTGTTTGTTCTATTATTAATTTCAAAAAAAAGGAGGGTACAATGAGGCATATCCAGTTGCCCATTCCCATGATGGCCTTAACTAGTTTTTCAGGTTAACTTCGGAATGCCCCAAACCAAGAGGAGAAGTCCATTCAGATGCTTGAGGGCAGATGTTGCTTAAAATTTTACTTTTGGTTTACCAAAAGAAAATCAGTAAAAGAAAATAATTTAATATATACCATAAGTATCTTCATCAACAGTGCACTTACATATTTTATTTTGAATAAGCACTTGCAGGTTTGCTAGCAAGAAGCAAACTCTAGAATTATGTTTTTGTTGCCTTATGACAATTCTCATTAGTATGCTAAGAATTATTCTGTCAACTATTGTTGGTAGACATTTAATTAGATTTGTTTTAAAAAAAAACCTTAAGTGACAGGAAGACAGCTGCATACTTACCTTGAAAATGACATTCTACGTTTCCCTGTAAGCTAAACTACTGCAGCTGTCTGATAATGTTCACTCTTTTAAGGAAATAATTTGTAAGAACTAGACAAGTGATCAGCTTTGAGCCTATACTGACTTTAACAGGATTTTGGAAAGGCTGGGCAAGAGAACAAAGGGAAATTTATATCAGTGCTGAAACTGGTCATGTGCTTGTGATTTCTGGTGGTCTGATAGACTTCTTTGTTATAATATTTATCCATCTTTTCAAAGAAAAAATATGTTTAGAAATGCAAATACTACAGAAAAAGAAATAGCTGTGGTCCTGCCCATGTAGTTATTTAAAATTGGCATGCTATATTTGTGAATATTGTTTTCTGACTCAAGCCATCGAGTTACTCTGGACACACTGGAATATTCACTTATTTATATTGGGTTACACGTGTGCAGTTTGTTAATTTGAAGGAAATGCACTGATGCTCTGGGAAATATATTGCTGGAGAGACAGATAGTAACAGAAATGAAGAAATGTTTCAGAAAACTTCAGTGGTAAATGAAAACTTTATCATTTGCTAAGACATTTCATACTGAAAATTCCAATGTTAACCTTGTAATTTTTATTCAAAATAGTTAAATCATGTGTATGATAATTATAATAAATCATGAGCTCTGATAGACTCAAAGAAGGATATAAGACACTGGTAGTATTGGTTTCTTGGAAGCATGATATATATGGTGACAATGATTTAAAAAACACCTGTGGTAGGTTGAAATAGACAAAGCTTTGATTTGCTGAGACCACATTGCAGAGGTGAAGGTCAAAGTTAACCAATATGCTAGTCAAACATAGGAGGAGAAAAATTCATATGTGTCTTTTGGCTCTAAAGGGCTTAGATACCGTTAAAAACACACACACACACACACAAATTCCCAAAAACTGTATCTAAGCTCTTTAGAGCCAAGTGACAAGTATATGCCCCTAAACACCCTATCAAATACCATATTGAATGGTAGCTTGTTTGTGACCACTGTTTCCTGCCCCTTGGTGACTGCTTGTATTTGTCCCAAGTCAGAAAGATGCTTTTGTTGCTGAATTGCCTGGTTTTATTCAGCATATTTTGAGGGCTAGCAACAAAACATCCCTGGGGATATTGTAAAACTTTACCTCTTAAACACATCCTTATTTGCAGTCAGTTGTATTTCTTGTAACCTCCTCTCTGAATTCAAAGCAGTTTTAACAGCTGTTTAAACAGCAGAGAAAGTGAAGCTGCCTCAGTGATCTTACTACATGGCCGAGAAGTGAAGCTGGCAATTTCAGAACAGCAGCATCAGGAAATAAAGCCAGAGCTGAGCTGAATATTCTTGCTCAGTTCCCTGTTGTACTCTTTCCAGTTAAATTGATGGCCCCTTCTCTAGAAATTATTCCTCTTTGGGTAAGAGTCAGGCCTGGAGGTTGGGATACAGGAGGCAAGGACAAATATGTTCCTCTCATGTTTTATTTTTCCTCTCTGGAGATGAGTTTAGGGATTCCTTCCCTCAACTTTCTGTATCTTCTGGCTCTCTTAACCCATTTGGCTTAACAACTGATCCTATAGTCAACCAGAGATGAGACTGTTCAGCAATATATAATAAAAGTAAGATTTTCACCTTCACAGTGTGGTTCTTCTTGTGACTCTAGTTATAGGGTTTATTGTGAATGCTCCCCGTACTACTGATGGTATGCTCAGCTTTTATCCCAAAGCCTCAGTGCATTACAGACAAAAGTAATCACACCCTAATCTAATTCTTACAGCAAATATATCCAGCCATGTGTTCTGAGATGGTGTTATGCGATGAATCCAAATGCCCAAAAAAATTACTCCAAATGGTAAAATGTCAGCATTATTAAAATATACTAAATTTGAATATTTATTTCCTCACATTATTGCATTCCAGTTAAAGTCCATAAATGAGATCATTGTTCCCTAAAACATAATTATAAAAATATCAAAAACTAAAATTGAGTCTAAAGACATTAAAATCCAAAAAAGTATATTGTTAACTTTTTATTACACTGGTTTAAGTCAGATAAATCTCTTTCTGATGCCTGATAATATTGGAATTCCTTCAGCAACTGCAAACTAGGCTGTGATACAGTGAAATTGGTACAGTCTCCTCTAGAAATGGAATTATTTCAGTAAAAATGTTCTTAAACTGAAGGTATCACTTAGACAAAAGCCCCAAATGTTCCACCTAGTATTTTAGTGCTCAAACTGATATTTGTACTTATTTCTCAGAGTTTCTAAATAACAAAATAGTATTGAGATTTTAAGGGTTCATTCAAATTTTTTTTTAATTGTACTTTAGGTTCTGGGGTACATGTGCAGATAATGCAGGACTGTTGCATTGGTACCTACATGGCAAAGTGGTTTGCTGCCTCCAACCCCCCGTCACCTATATCTGGTATTTCTCCCCACATTATCCCTCCCCAACCTCCTCTGTCCCTCCTTTACTTCCCCCACCAACTGACCCCGGTGTGTGATGCTCCCTTCCCTGTGCCCATGTGTTCTCATTGTTCAATACCCACCTATAAGTGAGAACATGCAGTGTTTTGTTTCTGTTCTTGTGTCAGTTTGCTAAGAATGATGGCTTCTAGATTCATCCATGTCCCTACAAAGGACATTAAATCATCGTTTTTTATGGCTGTGCAGTATTCCATGGTATATATGTGCCACATTTTCTTTATCCAGTCTGTCGTTGATGGACATTTTCTATTCAGCCACCTTGGGACCCTGGGGTTCATTCAAAATTTATAAATGAGATCCAGCTATCAGATACATAGAGATCAAAGATGAGCATTATTATCGATGAAAGTTGGATATAATTATACAACTTAATTTGAAGACTAATGGGTTTCTATTATCTTCATCCTATATTGAAATTTAAAAACATTAAACTTCTGAACCCAGTAAGCCTGCCATATGCAAAACAGAGAAAGTCTTGGCACCTTTGACAGAGGGCAAAGCTATACAAAGCACGCTCACTATTTTTCTACCACTCTTACCTGTCAGATAAGTGAATCCTATCTTGAAAAGGTGTTCTCATTCTTTTTCTTATATGGTAAGTAAAGTTGAGCATTCTTTTCCTCCATGGACATTTGAAGATAGAAATAGCATTTCTCAATTTCAATGGCTACATGAGAAAAATTCTAACTAAAAAAAATGATGGGTTTATTGTATTATACTGGACATAATTTAAAGGCTTAACTATTTTAAGGGCAAACACTTTGTCATGACAAAGTGTGTTTTAAAAATGAACATATAACCTCTGTGAAAGACATATTGAGAGTTTTTCTTCATAGCATCTTTTTCCTTTTGAGGGAAGTAGAACTATTCTCTTCTGACTCAGCAGAGCCTAACACCAGCTGCCAACCCCACATAATCTCAGGCGTGAACCCAGGTCTAATCTCATGAACTTGGACACCAAGAACAGTTCAACAATAGGCCAAAAAATTAAATAAGGACAATCAGAATCCTCTCTGCAGTTTTTCTTCTTGAATTATTTGGAAATAATTTGTTTCCAATAGAAAATACCCAGTAAGATGTCCCACAGTGTTTAAATTAATAGTGCATTCACTGCACGGAGACAACTTGTCCCACAACTAACGTGATAGGGTTTACTTAATGGCACATTTAATTACCTAATGGAGCTGTGCCTAAAATCTTGTATAATAACAATTCTGAGCTGATGTAACATTTATCCTAGCAGAATATTTAGTGAGATTTATCCAAGAAACATATTAAAAGACGTTTATCACAGCCAATCTGAAAAACACACAAACTGCTGAAATTTTGATAAACTAATACAATGGGAAAGTATCTGTTTGAAAAAGGACAGCTTTTAAGTCATACTGTTAAGTAGAAAAAATGGATACAAAACTATGCATACAGTATAAATTTTGTATAATTTTAAATAATATGTATCACTTTAGAAGTAAATACAAATATGTTACCAGATAAATTTAAATTCTAGAATTACAAATATAACTTTTAGTAATAGTTACATGTGGGCAGAAATAGTATAAATTGAGAAAAGAGAGGAGCTTTTGCTAATAATTTATAACTTTTCTTACCTTGGAATTTTTCATATCATGGGCATATATTATTTTTTAATATAAACAATTATTACCTTACAGTGAGATTATGAGCCAGTTTTATTCTTTTCTACAATTTTAACTTGAAATACTAATAAATATTACATATTTTAAAATTATTTATGGTACTGAAGGCAGCACAGAACTACGTAGCTGTACCTAATCTCCACAGTAAGATAGTAGCTTCTTAAAGACAGAGACCATGATTTCTTTTTCTTTTCTCCCTGATGGTAGCATTTAAGTTTTACGTAAATTGATCTGATATAGAATTGAGCAATATGATTTCATTAGATATGGTAATCGACAAGTTATTCTCTCTTAGAAAAGCTGATAGCCTTATGTGAAAACAAAAGATTCTTCCATAAAATTATTCCAAAATTAATAAAATTAAAAAGGAAATAATCATTTTATCTATTGTGTGGCCAACTTCACTCAGGAAAATGGACTGAAAAGCTCCAGGAATTACGTGATTTTGTAAAATGTCAAAGACTTTTCTTTTTATGATTGTTTCCTGGTAAATAAATTTCTTAGGCTCTTGGACAGATTGTACGGCTCATCCAACCTTGAACATTCAGCACATTTTCCATTTTTTTTTAAGTGCTTGTATACTGCTTAAGTAGTTTGTGTAGTCACATAGAAATATGGGGCACATAACTACAGTGGCAAATCCCAAATTCCATTATATTGCTACATCTGTAGTTAATGAATAATGTAAACGAAAAATTCAAAGTTTTCTATATAGCACATACATTTTTATCTCTACTCTTTTATTTATGAATATTTATACCAGCTTGCAATAGTGTTTCACTGCAAGTAAAAATGAAAGACAATTGTAAGATGGTTATAAAATACACTATAGTAACATTTAGATGATCCTCCACTTTTTCAAGCACAAATAATGTTGTTTATTTCCCCAAAGCTTTTTGTTAAAGTTCAGTTTTTCTATGAGACTTATAATTGATGTCTAATTTAATAGCAATGTTGGCTCACTAGTTTGTTTTTACTATGTAATACTAAGCATAAAAAATATCAAATAAATACTTATACAGCAAATATGTCTTGAAATACTTGAAATCAACTTCTTCAAACTAGTGCATTTAGGAATGTGGATATCTAAAAATTACAGGATTTAGAACTCTTCCAAAAACAATATCTAGTGTGTCTCGTAAGTGCCCTGATGAGAACTATGTCACCTCAATGGCGACTCTTGTGTACCATAAACATTATTACCTTAGGACTCCTCTCCTAATTACATGGAGAAAAAATATTCTACAATAACAAAATAAGTTTGTCTTATATATTTGATGGCACTATCCTTTACTTGTATTCTTTAAATTAGTTCCTAGTTATTTGAGCTGTCTACTGTAATCTATTATCCTGAAAGGCACCGACATACCACAATAATTCATTACTATTTGAAAGAGAAACCTCCAAAATAAGCAAATAATACTTCAATGCATTCAAGATCACTTTAATTTAATTACTATAAAGTCTTAGGAAGAATGCTTTTAAGGCAACTTTGGAACACTAGTGTAACTAGATGATGTTCAGGTATATAAAATTGAGCCATGTATTTCCCAGGAATATATTCAGGTAAACATCCCTGTAATTTCAGGATATTCACTTTATCTGGGTGGTCTGGAACTGAACCCACAATATCTTCAAAGCATGCCTGTAGCAAGAAAATATAGGGAAACTCAGAAATAAGAGGAATCATTGGATTCTTTTTCTGTAACTATTGATGTCACTTAAATCTTCACATTGGCAATGAATATTGTGTCCATACCTGTGTGTTCTTGTTCCAGAATACCCCTGATGAAGCCACACAGGAAAACAAGTATTTAAAATACTTGAGATGATATCTGCTAGTGAAGACAACCAATAAAGATTTGAAAATTGTTGAACTCCTAACAAAGGACTTAGAATATTAGATGAACATAATGGATAAAGCAGGTACAGGGTTTGAGAAGACTGACTCCAATTTCGCAATAAGTTCTATAGTGGTTGGAATACTATGAAACTATACATTTTTAAAACATGTTTTAAAAAACCTATCAAGTAAGTAAATGTGAATTACATTCTACAGGCAGTGATACATGAAATAAGAGTAATATAACAGAGGGCTTTACAAATAGTTTGGAATTTAAAAAACAGATGTAGTAGAGCATATTGTGAGAGGAAAATAGTTTCAAATGGCTCCGAAAGGGCAAAAGAACACTGAAATGTACTTGTCTAACTGAGCAGAAGTACATTTACAGGAGGAAGTGAGATTTGTAACTAGGGGAAGGCTAAAGGTTTATAAGAGTTTAAGCTGTAAATAGATTACTCAGGTCATGGAATGTCAACTTTTTGACTCAAGGAACAAGCGTATATGTACTCTAATCTATTTGTCTAAATACTTTCTTAGAAGGGGATTATTTGCCAATCAAATAAAACTAATTATTCACCCACATACCTGAATATGTCTTGTAATTTTGTGTGAAACAAAAATAATATTACATAGCTTTAAATGTTCTTTTCTTTCTCTGTGTTTCAAAAGAAAATGATCTTACATCTAATGAACAGATCCATGAATTAGAGTAGTGGGACAGAAGAGAATTGCTGAAGGTCCTCCAGTGACAATGCCTCAAGAATGTAGCAATCAGAGAATACTTTGAAGTCTGCTTATCAGCAAGAACAGCAGCACACAGTAGTATTAATATCCTGCATTTCTATACAGAGTCATAAGCTTGAAATCTGCTTATTTTGGTGCCTGCCAGTTGCTAGAATTGTTGAGCTAGTTTTTCTGAATTCAACTTTGTAGCAAAAATGCTCAGATACTTGTCTGAAATAGTCATTTTGTTGTTGTTGTTTCTTGAAAGAAATATTTAAAAATAATTTTGGAAGCATGCTATTTTAAATGATTCTTTTGGTATGAGATTATAGAAGGAAATACACCCTTAGAAACCTTTTACATCTTTGTTTCTAGTGTTCAACAGAGCCAAATATCTTATGTCCAGCTGATGCAATGTCACCACACTAAGGAAGTATCAAGGAAGATGAGACAAAATGCTGACTTACTACTTTTAGAAATATATTTTGGTGTGTTTGCAAAAAAAAAAAATATTTTTTCTGAATAAATCACCATGATCATTCTTATACCGATAATATACAACATTTGCAACTTAATTTATCCCTCACTCTTCATCTTGATCCCTTCTTAATTTTGTTTTCTTATTTCAATTTTGAGGCAAATATTTTTATCTAACATTATAAACTTCCCATGCATTTTTTCAGTAGCTTCTCTGACCTATTACCTATGAGTTTATCTTTTTCTTTTTAAAAGACAGATGCAATCTTTAGAATTATGATTGATCTTATAAAGATCAAAGAGAATATATGCAAATATATTTCATTGTTCTAATTCTCAATGAAACATGAAAAGCCTATTAGGATATAAATAAGGGAGAGTATACTAAATGAGAAGAAAATATCAAACATTAAATGCATGCAAAATTTAATTGCATTAATTGTACATCTCTAGCCAGAGGATATGAAATGTCATAGCTGTGATCTCATTTAAAGGGGACATTAAGCTTTAAAAGACACGTAGGCCAATTGACAGCAGAGAACTCTTGGCTTTATCTTTTTGCCTAATTATACTTTTATAGTATTCAGACTATCACTTAATTTTCTCTTTTATGCAATGTCTCATAATAACTAATTCTTAGTTAGAAGTCAGTCATGGTAGAATTGACATTTATTTTTATTTTATTGCTACTATTATTGCTATAGCTACTATTTTATTGTGGTAGGACATTGGTTTTCTATATCCTTTAGAGGGTAAAGATTTAGATAGTCAGCTGAGTAGGAAGAAATCAAGTGTCATTTTAGGTAAATGCTGATGAATTATAAATGAATACTCACAGCAAATTATTAAATTCAAGTTTAATAATTTGAATTAATTCAAATTAATAATGATTAACTTCCGGCCGGGTGCGGTGGCTCAAGCCTGTAATCCCAGCACTTTGGGAGGCCGAGGCGGGTGGATCACGAGGTCAAGAGATTGAGGCCATCCTGGTCAACATGGTGAAACCCCGTCTCTACTAAAAATACAAAAAGAAAAATTACCTGGGCATGGTGGCGCGTGCCTGTAATCCCAGCTACTCAGGAGGCTGAGGCAGGAGAATTGCCTGAACCCAGGAGGCAGAGGTTGCGGTGAGCCGAGATTGTGCCATTGCACTCCAGCTTGGGTAACAAGAGCGAAACTCTGTTTCAAAAAAAAAAAAAAGAAAAAAAAAAAGAAAATACAAATAATGATTAACTTCCATTAAATTATTTACAATTTTAATGTTTAAAAAAAATATTCAAAGAAATATCTACTTAAAATTTTTGACTTATAGTAATAAACTTTCACATTTGTGTATTTACTATTAAGATAGTTCTGCTTATCACAAAAAAAATAGTGAAATCTGGGTTTGTTCAACAAATTGACTCTTACAGAGTAATAATAAAATAACTAAAGATTACTGTAACAGACAATATATAAGTATATTAATTCATTTTCATAATGCTAATAAAAACATATCTAAGACTGGGTAATTTATGAAGGAAAGAGGTTTAACAGACTTGTAGTTCAACATGGCTGGGGAGGCCTCAGGAAAGTTACAATAATGGTGGAAAAGGAAGCAAACACATCCTTCTTCACATGTGACAGGAAGGAGAAGAATGAAAGCTGAGCAAAGAGGGAAATTTCTTATAAAATCATCAGATCTTACGAGAATTTACTATCTATTCACATGCTATTCTTGTGACTAGCATGGAGGAAGCCACCCCCATGATCCAATTACCTCCCATTGGGTGCCTCCCACCACACATGAGGATTATAGGAATTACAATTCAAAATGAGATTTGGGTGGAAACACAGACAAATGATACCAATAAGGTATTAATCTAAGCATTTTGTGTAAATTATGTTATTTCATCTTAACCGCTATTAAGATTTACAGTACACAAATGAGTAATATGCAGCTATAAGGATTTAAATAATTTACTCCTACTCATTATGTTAATAAGTGAAATTTCTTAATTCAAAATCAGTTATTTATTTATCCCTCTAAAATTTGTGAAGCAATGTCATTGCTACCCATATTTTCCAAATGTGAATAACAAAGAGTTTTTTTAATGTGAATATTGATATAAAGTGATAGAACCAATGTTTGAGCTCAGAATAATATACTAAAAGAGAAAATCAAAGTAAACATCACGGAGCTAAGTGTCATAGAATAAAAATCTAGTTGTGCAACATCAACATGATCAGCTATATGTTGATACTGCACATATGTATTAACTATAATAACACATTTACCGGCTTGTGTCTTTTAATCATTATACGATTAAAACACATCAGTTTGGTTTTTAAAAGTACAAAAAATTGTGTTGTTAACTGGGCAGTATGAAAGAAAATAATGTGAAATAATGTATTTTTTAATGAGTTACTAAACTACAAAACAAATTCTACAAATCAAAAAAATATACTAGCTGAAGGATATATTATACATGAGCTGGACTAACATTTCAATTAATGTCTCTGTTATTTTTATTATCAAATCTTATCTCTCTATTAGATATATGACTAACAAAAATGCATGAGGCTTCTCATTTAAAAAATAAAAAATATATTAGGTGCTATATATTCTAACTCACACAGGATTCTGTTTAGCACTGCCATTTCCTTCAGAAATTTTAATCTATAGCAAAACTCAAGAATTACAGATATTTGTATAAAGAGGGTTATTGCTGCCAGTGAACTAGAGATACCTATAAATGTCAAGTGAAATTTTATAAATTCTCCAATTTAGATAATCAAATTTTATTGCAAATATTTGTAGGAATAACTTTGGAGGGCACTAAATAAAGACAGTGAGTAGATCATACGTAATATTGGAGGTGAAGGATAAACTACTATAACAACAAGACCACAAAGTACAATTGTTTAAGCAAAAGATATGTGTGAATCTCTCTTACATAGCAGTCCCTAGGTAAGCAGTCAATTTAATAAGCCATCTCTTTTGTGTCTCCATCCACTAGCACGTTTTACAATCTGTGAGATGAAGCTAGATTTCATTAATTTGTGTTCCGGAAAAGACAGAGGAAATTCAATGCAGTCCTTACTCTTTGAAGCAAGTGATGCAGAACGTTTGCATGTTACTTTGGATCATGTTCCACTTGTGACATTTTAGTTACCTGGCCATAGTTGCCTACAAGGGAGGCCAGAAAGGATAATCTCTAGCTAGGTGAACAGCTATTCATTTGAGTACCATGCACTGTGCTATCAGCTGGCTTTACAGAAATGAGGTAAATGCACACAAACTCTTGTCTTCATGGAGTTTATAGAAAATAATACATAAAAATACCATGTAGTATTATATATTAAAAAGAGAGAAATGGTTTGGAAAACAATAAATGAAAAAAGGATAACAGGTGTTGAAGTGCATTGATGCATTGAGACATGTTGCACTTTTTAATAGAGGGGCTGTTGTAGACCAAACTTGTCCAGCATGTGGCCCAGAGTGGCTTTGAGTGGCCCAACACAAATTTGTAAACTGTCTTAAAACATTATGAGTTTTTTTGTGATTTTTTTTTTTTAGGTCATCAGCTATCATTAGTGTTTTTTATGTGTGGCTCAAGATGATTCTTCCAATGTGTCCCAGGGAAGCTAAAAGATTGGATGCACCTGTTTTAGATCATGATGAGAAAGTCTATTAGAGCAAAAACTCTAAACCCTACACATATCTGGGGGGAAAATCATTCCAGGCATAGATTAAGCAATCGGAAATACGCTGCGATAAGAAACCACTCAGTGTGATTCGGGACCAGCAAGTAGGTCTGGTGTTCAGAACTGAGTGAGTAAAGGAAAAGACTAGTAAAATTTGAGGTCAGAGCAGTCACAGAGAACAGATTATTTAGGTCCTTATGGGTGCGTTGTGAGGACATTGGATTTTGCTCTGAGTGACCTGGAAAGGTTTTGGAGGTTGTTAAACAGAAGAATATCTGTCTGAGAAAAGTTTAGATTGGGTCATTGAGGAAACTTAGCAGCCAGCCACAATCAAATTTTTGGCTTATGCCAAATTCATTTATATGAAAGTGACCAAAAAATTGTGGCTTTCAATATCCAGAAACTGCTGTTAGGCCCCGAGCTAGACTTCAGTGTTACTCTAAGCATTCATGTACAAAACATTCTTATATCTGTCTAAATAAGTGACTTTGGCTTCTTTACCAATTGAGTTTTATTCTTACTCCATCTAATCTGTCTTCCACACAGGTAAGCTTTATCGAGCTACCCAGTTGCAGAATGCTCGGCTTTCTGACAGCACTCAGCTTGGATCAAAACCCTGCGTCCTTAGACTTTCTCCAAATTTACCTGCCAAAACCCAAACTCAAAACAAATTTCTTTTTATCAACTATCTAACAAGCCTCATGGTTACCTATGCTGTGCATTCTCTTTTCTTGTAATTAATAATAACTTTAATTTGTTCAACTATTGGTATGTTCATGGCAAAGGTAAAGCAATAAGGATAGAAAGAATTATAGTGGTTGCCAAGATTTAAAGTTGGAAGAAAGTGAGTTTAGTTACAGAAGGACAACATGAATAGTATCTCTGGAATGGTGGCACTCTTCTGTATCTTCATTGTGGTTGAAGTTGCATGACTATGCATTTGTGAAAACACATAATGTATACCTATGACTGAATTTTAATATATGGAAGTTAGAAATTCACTGCATGTAAGCTATAATAAATTTTTTATTTCAATTTTTATTTTAGATTCAGGGAGCACGTGGACACATTTGTTACATTGGCATATTGTGTGATGCTGAGGTTTGGGGTGTGATTGATCCCATCACCCAGGTAGTGACCACAGTCCCCAGGAGGTAGTTTTCCAGCACTTTCTCCCTCCCCTCCTTCCCCTCTTTTTAAGTTTCCAGTGTCTATTATTCCCATGTTTGTATTCATAGTTAACCAGTGTTTACCTCCCACTTATAAGTGAAAACGTGGTGTTTGATTTTCTGTTCCTGTATTAATTCAGGTTAATGGCCTTCAGCAGCATCCATGCTGCTGCAAATGGCATGATTTCATTCTTCTTCATGGTTGTGTAGTATTTCATGGTATATATGTACTACATTTTTAAAATCCAATCCACCATAGATGGGTGACTATGATTCCATGACTTTGCTATTATGAATAGTGCTACAGTGAACATACAATTGTATGTGTCTTTTGGTAGAACAATTTATTTTCCTTTTCGTATATACCCAGTAATGGAATAGCTGGGGTGGATGGCATTTCTATTTTAGGTTATTTAAGAAGTCTTCAAGCTTCTCTCCACAGTGGTTGAACTAATTTACAAGAAATAATTTTTTATGAGTTAATAATTAAAAATTCAGGATTCTTTGAAATTGTGAGACAGCTTATTCCTGTAATGCTGATTACTGTACTTAATTAAATAAATAAAATTTTAAGCTATCAATAATATTAACTTAGAGAATGTCAACACTTAAATTCCTTTTCAATTCAGCATTTCTTAAATTGGTGGATCATCAGCGAATAAAGCAAACTGGTCATGCTTCTCTGTAATGATCCTCTTTTAATTACTTCGACTATTTTCTCCATGGCACCATTTCCTAACACCTAAAAGATTACCAATAGTTTTTGAACTGGAGACATTAAAAAGGAGAATATCTTTATAGCTCAGCTTTTGTTCTTTTATGTTCATGCTTTCTTCTCAGAAATATTTAATAGCTAGCCAATTTTCTACTGCTAATTAACCCATTATCACTACTTGTTTTTAAGGTAACTTCATGTTTTGCTTTTAAAAACTGCTAAATGTCTTTATAGACACCCTCTGTTCCAATTTGTAAGTGTTTGCTATTTTAACCCTTTATACACTTCAACACAGGAAATAGGAACTTCACATTCCATTGATCACAGCACTGGAATCTTGACTTTGTCCAGCACTCTTATCAGTTTCTGGGTATGACATTAAAATTTTGAAACCTTAAAGAGAAAGGACTACAAAAAAGAAAAGATATTGAAAAGGTAATGTATAATGAATATTCAACAAATTTGTTCTATCCTGTTCAAGCAAAGTCACTTAAAAAATAACCAGAGATTGATTTGACTTTGACTCCTGCTGCCTGAAGGAAATTACTTTAAAAAGAAAGAAACGCGCACACACATACACACATACATCTTTATTCTATTCTCTAAACTATACCTAGGGAGAATATTCTGTTTATAGATAACAGTTTTGGGACATCAAACTGCTTCTTTGTAAAATAAGTGTATTGTATATGATACCCCGTACAGGTGAACATAAAATACTAAGACTCATGTACACAAATGATTATGCTTTATTTATCCAGAAGTTGGGGGATTTGGTTTTCTTTTCCTTCCTTTCTTTCTTTCTTTCTTTCTTTTTTTTTTTGAAACAGAGTCTTGCTCTGTCAACCAGGCTGAGTGCAGTTGCACAACCTCAGCTTAGTGCAACCTCCGCCTCCAAGGTTCAAGTGATTCTTGTGCTTCAGCCCCCTGAGTAGCTGAGATTACAGGTGCCTGCCACCTTACCTGGCTAATTTTTGTATTTATAGTAGAGACAGGGTTTTGCTAGTTTGGCCAGGCTGGTTTTGAACTCCTGACCTCAGGCAATCTGCTCTGCCTCAGCTTCCCAAGATGCTGGGATTATAGGTGTGCTCCACCGTGCCCAGCCTGGTTTTCTTTGTGACATGCTTTGGCTTTAGGAACACACCCATAAATAGTCTGTCAGTCTTTTTCTCACTGAACTCTAAGAGAAAGTTACTGAAATAGGAACTTAAACACAGCCTTCAGATCCATCCTAACAATAGTCCAATCTCTACAGGTTTTTTTGACCCACCTGATGATTTTGGAAAGAATGAAGGTGAAAAAGAGTCACCAGATAAAAAGTGTGAAGGACTAAAGACAGAAAATCACTGCAGTGTAGCCAGAAACGATGAGGGTACGAGCATGGACTGAAACAATTATGAGTAATACTTATGCTCATAATACCTCTTCTTTCTGAAGGTATACGTACATTAATTATTTTGATGCTTATAAAGTCTTCCACAGCAGACAGATCAACTAAAATTAGTAACTTTTGTTTTGATATAAGAGAGTCTCAGGGTAATACGCTCATTTGGTGAAACAGTCACTATGAGAATCTATGGCTCATTGCTTGAGCCCAGATCCCTCTTCACAATACTCAGTAGCCTATAAACAAATATGAACAAACCCCAAATTCACTCTTTTATCACTGTCTACCTATATTTAATTGCTTCTTATTTCCCCCTTTATTCCTAAAATAATATCAATATACTTAAGAGTGGCAACCATCTGCTAGTGTAAATTATTCTAGGGTGAAAGATTACCTTCAGGATCTCTTCTGTGCCATCTATTTTTGATATCAAAGGCCAAACTGTAACATCTTCCATTATATATTCTCTTTCTTTTTACATTTTTTCTATCCTTACCCTTTTTATCTTTATAATTGAAATTTCTGATACTTATTTTGATAGCACATTCAATTTTGGTTAAGATCAGGACTAATCATTATAATTATTCTTGATGTTTTTCCTAAATTTTATTGGTAAAGTTAGTATTGACTTTCTTTTCTGTTGGTGTAATGAGAGTTTAATGGAATAAAGCAATAATAATAAAAGCTCAAACTCCTTACTATGCCAAAAGTAATCAGCCCCTATTTTGAGATAAACAACTATGGTTCATCATTATCAGGCTTCTATGTAGTTAGGATTCTATTCATTTAGTTTATAAAGGCTTTTGTCAATGATTGTGTGGTCTTGATTCCTGGATGTCATGTTGAACTTTTATTTGAGATAATGAAAAAGACGTTTGGCTACCTGGGTCACTGGAAATTTACAATGTTTCCATTGCATCATTCCTCTGAGGCAATACCACTATTGATGTACTATGTAAATTTTCTTTGAAGCACACTAAAAATGATTAAAGATTTTACCTTGATGATACCCAAGAAGTCTTGATATTGCCAGATTCAACTTGCAGATTTGGCTTAGTTAATATCATTTACTTCAACAGTTTTGAACAAAATATATGTTTTTTTTCTTTTAAAAAAGAGACTTTCTCATGACAAATCTGGATTTGGTTTTTCTTACTGACCAGACTGCCCACAAAATTAGTATGTGTGTAATTTTCTATAACAAGATGTGTTTGGAAAGTGGAACCTTTCTGTAATTCAAATTTTAGCCCCATTACCAAATGATTAAACCTCTCCCAAAAGTCCTCATTTCAATTAGTGTGCTTCTGGTCTTTTTCTCATAGCACTTGGCATATATTTTTATTTAGATATATGTATCTCTCTCTCTCTCTCTCTCTATATATATATATATATATATATATATATATATATATATATATCCACAAACGGATAGACTCTGATAGACTCTGAACTCCTGGGCAGTAGAGGATATGTGTTATTATGATTTTTGTAGTAGTAACAGGTGGTAGGAACCTAAAACACAGTAGCACTTAATAAATTGCTTTGAAAAAATTTATGAACAAATACAAATATAAATAACCTGTTTGTAAAGAATTCAGTGAATTAATGTAGGATCAATAGGGTACTGTAAAAAATTTCTTTCCATAGATTATGGCACAAATAGTGGAAGTGGCTATGAGAAAAACAGCTCTTAGTTTCAGAGCCTAGGACCCAAAGGAAAGTATGTATCTGTCTATCTGTCAGTCAAACTATCTATCTTCACACATGCATATATATTTACACACATACGTGTATTAGGCATCTGGAAAAAACCATGTGATATTTTTAAGCAGGAGTCTTTTTGTTCCAATTTGAGTTCATATTTTATTAATTTGTAAAATGCATTTATACACTGCTCTCAATAAATCAATCCATGTTGATTAATCTCTGTGCTTCTTTCAAAATATATTCCCCCATCAAATGTCTATAGACCCTAATGACAGAAGGATAATGATAGAAGGATAGATATAATGGAATAATTTAATTTCTTAATATTATAAAGCCCAAATGCACTTTAAAAAAAATCATTTCTTAAGTCCACTTTAAGTTCTTAAGTAATAACTGTTTATATCAAAAGATAGGAATCTGTAATTTAAGATATCAAAATGAAAGCCACAAAAATAACTGTAAGCTAGTTACATCTTTTACAGTATTGTATGTGACAACTTTTCTTCACCACTCTTATTCTGGTAAAATAACATTTCTAGTATATGACCTTTAATACTAAAAATGAACATGAAGTTTTACTGTGCTTTGTTTCAAATTACATAAAGGAATCAGAAATAATTGTCTAATTCGGCTCAAAACAGAAAAGCCTCTGAAATGTATTTATGGTAAAGTTACATGTCATCATTGAAAACAGGAGTAGTTCAGCTCACAGAGGTTCATAAACAATCCAGGATTAGGGGCTGTATTGACTTTAAAAATGTGTACTTTTCCCTAAAGAATGTTTTGTTTTGTTTTTTTTTTTTGGTAATTATTTCCATCTTAAAATGTGTTAGTGTTCAAATCTACAAAATGCAACATACTCTGAATTTAATGATCTAACAGGACAGTTTGGCCTGGTACCTAATCACAAGGAGTTAGGTCCGTTCTCTAGCTGTGCTCCCTCCCCATTGTGATTTGTGACTTGGAAACTATGTGGTTTGATAGCATGGTTTTCTCCCTGTAAAGGGCCTAAATGTAAAACAAAATAAACGCATTCAAATACATCCTTATTTAAATTTATCTCATATAGTCTCAATCAGATATAGGTAGGAATTAAGTTAGCAATTTTTTCTTAAGGGGAAACTCATCGTACAGAAAGTGAGAGTCCCCTAGAGTAATCAAATTCAAGTCTAGGATATAGAAATAAAATGTTGGTTCTCACAAATAGTGCAGCTAATAAAGAAAAGCGCCTCCCATCCCACCTTTAGAAAAAATATAAATACCAGTTGAGCATTAGTAACACACTGAAGACTTGAGGATGATTAATTATAAAAAGTTATAACACAAGGGAAGTCTCTGTGGCCGTCCCTGGTTAAAACACTGAAAACAGTATTATTATTCATTCTTCAAGGAACTGTGTTTATCCACATAAACATGTATCAGAAGTGGCCATCATGCTGGAACCACTGAGTTTCAGGGATAATGGCTTGTCTTGTTCTGTCCTGAGAATGAGGCCAGAATGATGAAGGAAAATGAGATCAGATGGTCACTGTTTTGAGAATCTAGCCTAATCAGAACACTCAATTTCCTGGCTGGTTATCCCAGGAGACGATGAGAAAACTGATTCAATGACAAATATAAATAACTCTGGAGATCCTCAGAACTATATTTGAAATAAAACTCTGGAAAAAAACTGAATACCATACTTATTTCATAGGTAGAGTTTATACATATTTATTTAATAACAGTTATAATTAATCTTAGCAGTTTAAGTCTAATTATATAGTACTTACTATGTGCCAGGCATTCTTTGGAATCCATTACATTTAATCGATCTTTTGATCTACTCCATTTAACAGCTGGAATAATTGGGGTCCTGAAATATTAAGTAATTTGCTCTAGTACACACTTTTTAAACTTTTAAATAATTTCTTATATTTAAAGCTCAGTAAAATTTATAAATTTGTTTCCTATATGTGGACATAAATGGATGAGACATACTACAAAATAGTTGACCAAGAAGCCATTCGTTGTAAAAATTTAAAACAGGAAATTACAGTATATTCAAAAAACGATATCATCTTAAATTTTGCTATAGAGTCTAATATTTTGAAACACCTCAATATAGCATCCATATTATTAAATAACAACCATATACAACAGTAAGAAAAATAATATTCATTATCTGTTTATCAAAAAACATCAAGACATATTATTAGTGAGTCTCTCAGATTATTTCATAATATTTATTTTTGCTGGAGTTTGGGTACTTCATGAATTAATTTTATAGCTACTCACCCAATATTCAAATCAATTAAAAAGTAAAAAGTTGGATTTCTAAAAAGTCTCATGGAAGATAGAATTATTTTAAACCTAATAATACACATTCTCCAAGTCATCAAAATGATACTATACACTGTTGATTTAGTTTCTCATATTTAGAGCTATCATTCTGAAAATCTATTTATGATTTAAGTTTTCATTTAAATAAGGATGCATACCACTTATTTTAAAATTCACAATATATACAAGTATTTTGGCAGCAAAGCATTTTTTTTTTTTGCAACAAATTTTAACTACTGTGACTTGGCTTTAGAAACCTAAAGATCTGCAGTGAGAGCACAAAGATGAAGTAATGAGGTGGATGAGGGCTCTCCGGAGCTACAGAAGAAATGGTTTGTTGTTTAACACAAAACAAAAGTCAAATTTATTAGCGTTGTGCACAGTTTGCAATGGTGATTGTCTTGCTGATCTTCTCATTCCATGACATCTGCAACAGTCATACCTTCACACCCTCTTTCACTTTGTCCAGGACTGCATGCTTTCCATCCAACCATTCAGTCTTGGCATTGCAGACTAAAAATTGGAAACCATTTTTATTGGGTTCAACATTTGCCATGGACAAAATGCCAGGACCTGTATGCTTCTGGATGAAATTTTCATAACCAAATTTCTCCTCGCAGATGGATTTGCCACCAGAGCGATTACGGCATGAAGTGACCACCCTGGCACATAAACCTTGGAATAATTTTGTGAAAGCAGGAACTCTTATAACCAAATCCTTTCTCTACAGTGCCAAAGCACAAAAGTTTTCTGCTGCCTTTGGGACTTCGCCTGCCAACAGCTTGAAGAAGACACGACCTAAGAGCTCATTCTCCACAGGTATGCTGAACAGAGTGGGGTTGACCACGGCTGATGGTGGGCACCTCCAGACCACATCAGTGCCTTAGAAAAAACTGTTTATTCTGCATGTGTGAAATTCAGTGAGTGACTTCCAGAAAGATCAAAAGATCGTAAATGGATCATCCATGCAGTTGTTTAAGCTTTATTTTTATGTGCATGCATGTTTGAAGGAAGCAAAAAATTCAAGACATAGAATGCAATATATCAAATGAAATAATTCAGAATTATTTTAATGTGCACACAAATAACAATATAAAGCACATATATAGAATACATTGTATAATTTGTCTTGAGGTTTCAAAAAGCAGTAATTTGGTTTTAAAATTCTGATACCAATATCTAATATAACATTTAATTAAAACATACTTCAAAAGTTAAACTTTTGAAAATAATAACTAAATTAACACATAATTCTAAAGCAATCTGCCTTTATCGCAATTGTCAAAATAGTGCTGTTCAAGTCATCTGCAGAGAAAAAGGAGTTAGCTATAGCTTTTCACCTCAGAAAATTTATCATTGTATGGTAAGAATGGTGTACAAATGGCTAAATACCAGTGTATCAAATTCAGGAAGATACTTATGAAAAAAATATGATTGTGTTCCCAGTCTTTGAGAGAGAGCTTGACAGAATTGGTGTATATCTTTCAAGACCTGAGTCTTGAAAGAATCTTCTTACCCCATCTGATGGCTTTTGTCTTAGATTTGACTTTTCACTGTTTCTGATAGGCCAAAATATGATGCAGAGGCCAAAGGTAAGGAGATCCATACCTACCATGAGTGATCGCCCCTGATTCAGTTTCATCAAACCACTGAAGATACAACTAGGAACAAAAGAATAGTCACTAAAATCTGGGAAAATGGAAATTTACTGTGGAAATAAAGCTAACAATATCTGGGATATTTGAATTTCAACTGAACTTATTTACTTGAGCTTGTTGGAAAATTATTTAACTTACAAGACATAATTTCTTGTATCTTCCCAACTAAAAATGTAGTCATTTTTACCAATGGAGCTTGAAAAACTATCTTTTTTTGATAAATAATCATCTTGCTTTCAGCATCTAAAACTTATTACCAGAAACATATCTTCTGCCAGACAGACGAATGGCATTATTTCTTATCCAAATGCCTAAGGGTATGGTAGGCATTTTGATTGTTATTATTTTTTATTGTGTTCATTTCTGGAATTTTCTACTTTGAAGTTACCATCCTTGTCATTAGCTAGAAGCTACAATATAAATTTTGCATTCAAATCTCTGTGCTTTTTCCTTTGCACGCAAATATTATACTGCTTTCAAATGATAATATAATCAGTTTACATTTTTGTTGGAAGGTCTACAATATTAACACTTTGTTCTCTTTGAAGATGATGATCTAAGTTTTATATAGTAAACATTTCAATTAAATTATTGGTTCAAAAGGTACAATTTTAAATTTTGATGTAACATATTTGACAATGTTTTTGTCAGACTAATAACACATAGCATTATTTGATTTCTAAATTTTATTTCAATACATGGGCTCATCATACCTTTGGTTCAATTCATTGATAAATTGTTTTATAGAATAGAAACATTTCTGAATTTTGGCTTTATATTTAAGATTAATATAAACACGCTTAGATTGTTCCAATACATTATCTTTAAGTTAAAAATTATATGTAAAAATTGTTCTATTCCTGTTGAAGCTCCTAACATTTCACAGAATGTATTATGCAGAATATTTTCACAAAATGTTAAAAACATCATCATATATAAAATAAAAACCTAAGTTCCCTGCATATTTATAAAAGTAAATTATCAATTCATAAGAAAATATATAATGACTTTTGTAGAGTAGTTGCAATCAATTTTTATTATAAAAAAGATCATTCACTCAACCAGGTGTAAGAGAATTAAATAAAATCCTCACAAACACTGCCTCATCATTAACAAACCAGCTGAAAGATTAACATATTTGCTGCCAGTCTGGAGATATTTAAACTATTTCAATGTGATGGTTCAGGAATTATGAGAGGATTTTTTTAAATGAAATATTTTGAAAACTTCTATAAAGTGTGCCTCTGAAGTCTGGAACTTGTATTTGACCAGGATTTGATATTCTCCATTGCTCTTAATGATTGGATAAGGGTAGAGGACCCAGCATTGAATCAGGCACTTTCTTATATTATATAATCTAGGATAGTCCAGAAAGGAATATCACTTTCATTTATATTCCCCTTTACATTTTCTTTGAATTTATCTCTCATCTTTAAGAAGAATTTATTAAGGAATATCAGACTTTGTTTTAGTAAAGGCAGGCTACTGTTTAAACCTCTTGCTGAAAACAATTTAGAATATCGAGACAAAAACACCTTCTTGGAAGCATAAAATAAATAAGATTGTGAAGAAGACTTAGCCCAGGATCCATGGGAAGATAAAGGCCCAGAGAGGCAAGTTCAGGACTTCTAAGTATTTCCAACAACATTACAACAACACTTTTTAAACAGTCCTTCTATGTTAGGAAGCAGAAATCAGAGTTCAGAGATGGCAATCTGGTGAGACCATCTTGATTTGAGATAAGTATAATCAATGAGTAGTTGAAACTCAAAAGAACTGAGGCTCAGCTTTAAAACTATGCAATCTCTGAAATCTGATTAAGTTGCTACTGAATTGCTAGTCTCTCAAAGTAACTGCCAGAAGCAAGTGTACTATTTTGAGAGAGGATAACTTCATATGAGACCATACTATTTCCATAATTTTGCTAATATGTATAACACACAATGTAAAATAAATAAACACACTTAAAGAGGAAGACAACTATACATACAAAAATGATGTAATCTGTAGATATAAATTTGTGGGTCAGTTTGTCATATATGCCAAATAAAATAGAAGACAGAAGACACCCTGCTAAATTTGAATTTCAGATAAACATTGAATATCCCATGCAATACATGGAACATATTTATACTACAAAAATTATTCATCATTAATCTAGAATTTTATGCAGTTTTTATCTGAAATTCAAATTCAGCTGGGCATTCAGTATTTTATCAGGAAACATGACCTAGGAGGGACCCAAGACTTTCCAGAACAAGATTTTAAAATAACTACAATAACAATGTCCAAGAATTTAAAAGACAAACAAGAAAGAAAGGGTTTCACAAGGTCACCAGCTACAGGTTTTCACTGCAGTTGCCAAAAGAACAAGCAATGATTAGACAGACAAGAGACATCATCACTGCCAGTGCCTACGAACAGCACAATGGCAGCTGCTTCAATTTTAAAGTAGATTGAATATAGAAAGGGAAATGAAACTATTTAAAACTGAAGAAGAGATTTGCACAAAAGGAAATTCTCTGCTCCTCAGCAGGGTGGGAAATAGTGAGACAGACCAGATGAACCACAGAGGTAACTGTGTCTCCAAGCTACGTTTTTTGAAAACTTCTTGCTAGTTCTTCCCTTATTTCTCACAACTTTTTCTCCTTTTTTTTTTTTTTTTGTACTTCTGTGAAGACATTTTTTTTGTTTCGCCTACATTTTTAAAATAGTAGGAAGCTGATCTGTGAGCTGATTTGTGAAATATTATGTCTGTGCCTAAATACCTTGTGTAATTAAATGAGTGTACTCTTTTTGTATTATTTTCTTTTTATCATAATGGATATCTAATATTCAAATCTACATTGAGGTCAGCTTAACATTTTTCAAGTAATTTCTTTCAAATGGATATAATAACATTGTCTTTTGGTTAGGAGTCCTGGCAGTTCCTATGACAAAGGTAGAGAATCTCCTTAGAAAGTTTTCATCTTGTCCGGCGCGGTGGCTCACGCCTGTAATCCCAGCACTTTGGGAGGCCCAGACGGGTGGATCACGACGTCAAGAGATCGAGACCATACTGGTTAACATGGTGAAACCCCGTCTCTACTAAAAATACAAAAAATTAGCTGGGCATGGTGGCGCGTGCCTGTAATCCCAGCTACTCAGGAGGCTGAGGCAGAAGAATTGCCTGAACCCAGGAGGCAGAGGCTGCGGTGAACTGAGATCGCACCATTGCACTCCAGCCTGGGTAACAAGAGCGAAACTCCGTCTCAAAAAAAAAAAAAAAAAAAAAAAAAAAGTTTTCATCTTAAAATTGCTTGAATATTTTCTCCTTTTTCTAATTTAATCTTCTATAGAATTCAGAGAGAGAGAATTAGGGTAAATCTAAATTAAGTCAAATTTATATTATTCTAAGCACTGCCACTAACATTTCACAGATAGTGTATGACATTATCTATAAACCTTTTCAGGAAGCTACAAACAGAATTAAAAATACAGTAGAGTGTTATTTATCCCATGTATTTTCCTTTTAAATAGTTCCAGCTTTTCTCAACTGGAGTGCTTTTGCTTTTTTCTGGAGAAACAACATTTTGTTGTGTGTCACTAACTACAGAACCATTAGCCTTCTTGGCTTCAGTGCACTCAGTTTGACCATCTTCTATTGACAGCAATAGAAACCCTAAGTATTTGAAGGGATAATCAGAAAATAAATAAAATTTCAATAGAAATAAAATTATAAAACACCATGTAAATGAACTATATAGATATACAACATACACGTATATAAGAAAAAGGATATTTTCTTGTAGGATTCTTTAGTAATCTTTATTCAATTTAAGATTTTAAGCAGTTAATCTTTATTAATCTAGCAATTCACCTGCTGTCTTTACTCCTGGGGGAAATAATAAGAAAAAGTACAGTTTTCAATTTCTTAATAATTGGTAGAAATGGCATTACATTTACTTATAAGTATATTTAATAAATGCATCTTTACAGTTTATAAGGCTCATGTGCCCTAAGAGTCCTTTAGGAGGTATAGAAATATGTGATGATTACCACCTCATAGATGAGGTTGCTTAAGCCATAAGAGTTCAACTTACCAGCTCAAGGTCACGCTGAAATTTGGAAATGGATGCAAGATTAAAATGGAAGTCTTTTTTACAGTAAGTTTGCTCTTTTTGGTAAAATATTTCTCTGATTCTTCTGAAAACCTTCTATTTCATAGGTTTGTGGTTTCCTGGTGATATATGATAGGGTCATTTGATATAATTCACATTGATCTTATTTTAAAAAACCAATAAAGAACCAAAAATAGAAACAAGTTGTTTTTTTGACTGCTTACAATATTTCAGCACTGTTTTAAGTGCTTTACATATATTAACTTATTTAATCATCCCAAAATGCTCTAAGGAGAATCCAAATGAAGAATTTTCAGAGTCTTAACTTGATTGAAACCACCAGTCTTCAACTGAGACCTCACTCCCATGGGCTCTTTTAATACATCCCCAGCTGCCACAGGACCATTTGTGACAAACAAATGCCTGTGGATCAGGGAAAGTATCTGGCTCCATTTCTAACCAAAGGACACTTTTTTTAAGGCTTCAAACATATTCTGTAAAGTTCAAATGGGCACTATTATCCCAAAGAATGTCAGGGAGAAAATCAACCAAGTTGGTCAATATGCCTGTTTCTCTTGATCTGTGCTTGTTTCTCTTGATCAATGCCTGAAGAACAAGTCCCTGCAATATGCTGTCATTGTCACAGAGCTATGGGCTTTCTTGTCCTTAATTCAGAGATGAACGCTTCTATTGTCTACAAAAATCTATACACTGTGTCCTCCATAACACCCATATCATTATAAAGGAACTCTTCCATCCCTTCCTACATATGTCTTCAGCATGATTTCTCAGTATTCCTGAAACCTCAACTTTCTTTGAGATACAATTTTCTGTGCACCCACTTATGTGAAGACTGTTTATATTCTCAAAAACACAAGAACAGAAAATCAAACACCGCATGTTCTCACTCATAGGCAGGTGCTGAACAATGAGAACACATGGACACGGGGAGGGGAGCACTACACACTGGGGTCCATTGGGGGGAAATGGGGGAGGGATGGGGCATAGGGAGGTGGGGAGAGATAGCATGGGGAGAAATGAAAGATATGGCTGAGGGGAAGGAAGGCAGCAAATCACACTGCCATGTGTGTACCTATGCAACAATCTTGCATGTTCTTCACATGTACCTGAAAACCTAAAATGCAATAAAAAAAAGAAAAAAAAAAAACCACTCAACCCAGGATCAATATTCTTCTACATCTCCAAAATTAAGCATCCAAAGCATCTTAAGAATACTGATAGTTAACTTTTAATGATCATGTATGACATGCCCAATCTGTTTTAAGCATTTTACATGTAAATATAAATCTTCAAAATATTTTTGAGACAGAATTATTAATATAACTGACAGATTCTTCATGTCTTAAGTCACATAAATAGGAGGTGATCATTTCAACTTTGATTATTAACCTCTATACTGTAATACTTCTCTGCATTTGCTTTTTTAAATTAAAAAAATCACGTTTTAATAATAGTTTACTATTCTTACCTCTATTAAGCACATATTTTATTGTATTTTTTCTTCCTTCAATTATTTTCTACCATGCATCACTTGAATTTTTAATGAGGAAGAATCTTCTTTCATTCTTTGCCATTTATTACCATAAAGTAACATTCAAGCCAAATTTTAGTAAGCGCAACACTGCTATATCTTTTGTTTTATGTTGTTATTTAGTTTATTTTGTTGGGGTACAGAAGAGCAGTCTGACAGAACGCTATTTTATAAACCTCATTAAATAATAGCCTAAAAGAAAGAAAAGATTTCTAGAAGTCTAGTTGTAACAAATTTCCATTTTCTGACTACAACTAGGGTGGTATGATCACTCACTGGGTATGTGTAGCAACTGACTTAAAAATAAAATCTACATATTATGCCATGGTTCCATATGGCTGCAATAATTGCTGTACTTCAGCTCTTGAACCTACTTTAAATGTCAGAGATAATTTTTAATACACATGTTTAGGTTTTGAAATTTTCTTTAATACAAGCTAAATAATTTGTGGGAATGTATTAATACTGTAAACATAAACAATGACTTTATAGCTAGCCTTCAGAAACATGTTTGTATGTCAACACACTACAAAATTGTGTATGAAGTAATTATGAGAAATATGCACATAAACTTATAGCAAGCATTTAGTGAGAAAAAAACACTTGTAACTTTTCTATCAGAATTTCAATTAAAAATATTAAGCACTTGACACCAAATCCATATGCTCATGTTGTCTGATGGCAGCAACTGATTAAATTATAAAAGGTGGAGGTGCATAGCATATGAAAGTGCCACAGAACCTCATGCCACTTCTATGTTGACCCCTGGATATGTACTTTATTTGCTAAATGGTGTGACATTGTAACATTCTTTTAAAAATACATGTCATTCCCACTGGCCACACACCTTAGCTGAAAATTAGAGAGAGGCTGGAAAAGTCATTCATATAATATAAAAATTATTAAAAGAAACTTTGAAATCGACATTATACAGGTCAGCATTTAAAAGTGAAGAAAATGAGTAAAACAATTAGGTTTATGAATATGTAATAGAACTTATAAGATACTGTTTGATTAACTAATATGCTACTGAGTTGATCTCTGCTTTTTTGTTGTTGGTGCATTCTTTTGTTTTCTGTTACTATAACTTTTGAAAGATTAAGCTTTATTCCAATTTTAAAAGATGTTTTTAAGTATCAGTACCTTGAACTGTTAGTGTGTAATATGTGAACTATTTTGATCCATATTTATTAATATTATTCTCTCATTATTACTCTAGCCATTGCCATCTACTTAATATTTATTTATTGAGAACCTATTATGTGCCAGACATTCTCTAGGTCTGGGAGAGACAACTTCAGTACTATAGAATTAAATTTGTATGAGATATCTAAAATAGTCCCCTACATAGAAAGCATAATGGTGGTTGCCAGAGGCTGGGTGGAGGAAGAAATCAGAAGTTTGTATAATGGGCACAGATGATCAGTTTTGCAAGATGAAAAGTTCTTGAGACCCATTGCACAACAATATGAATGTACTTAATATTACTAAACTGTACACTAAAAGGTTAACATGGTAAATAGAAACTTAACACATTGTATATTTAACACATGTATAGTTTATTTTACATCAATTCTACCTCAAAACCACTGCTTTTTTTTTAAGACATGGGGAAACTTTAAATATATATTGCTAAATCAAAAAAGCATCCAAAATGGTAACATGCTATAGAATTACAACTTTAGGACATTCTGGAAAAGGCAAAACTATCAGGACAATTAAAGATCAGTGATTAATAAGGGGTCAGGGAGAAGAAAGGAAAGAATATGTGGATTATGAGGGTTTTTAGGGCAGTCAAATTAATGTCTGATATTGTAATAGTTGATAATTTTTATAACCCATAGAACTTTAGAACAAAAATCTAAATTATGGGTTGTATTTCATAATAATTTATCATTTTTTTCAGCATTTTTAACAAATGTAATATACTAACGTAAGGTATCAATATGGGGGAATCTGCCAGGATATGGAGAGACAGCATATTGATAATGTTTGTATTTTCTGCTCAATCTTTTAGTATAAAAATACCCCCAAAAATCTAACTATTAAAAATAAATACATTCAAAATGCAAACATAATGAAATCAATTCTCACCACCTCTGCTGCTTTCACCTAAGTTTAAACCATCACCATTTTTCACATTTTTTCCCCCTGTTCCTGTAGAGGGTGTTCTAAGTGTCGAGGCAAGGGCTAATCACTTAAAATGTGTCACTCTTCTTTGCGAAACCCTGCTTTGGATTTTAAATGAGAATCAGATAGCTTAAAGTCATCACAGCAACCTAATGACTACCTAATTTTGTACCACGTAATTCAATATCCTTTAACTTTTTGGCATCATCTGCCCAGTTCACTTCACTCTAGCTTCATTGATTAGTTCTGTCTCTTTCTTGAACACATCAACCATTCCCTAACTCATAGATTTTCTTTATTGCTTATTCTTTCTAGAATGATCTTCTGCCAAATAGCCTGATAAACCTTACACCTTGACTCCTTTGAGCTGTTCACTTGCCATTGTCTTAATAAGCGAAGACTTCCTTGATCACCTAGTGTAAAACAGCAAACGTTCCTTCTCAGCACTTTCAATCTCTTTCCTTGCTATCGTTTTCCCCATAGCACTTATCATTATCAGATATGCCATCTATTTCACTGTGCAGTTCTCTATGATATAATATGTAAGGAATGAGAGAGAGAGAGAGAGAGAGAGAGAGAGGAGAGAGAGAGAGAGAGGAAAGAAGGTGGGGAAGAGAAAATTGGAGAAAGACAATAAAAATGAGGAAACAAGTCTTAGGGACTTGCTGAAGTTATCACACCAAGTAGGTGAAATCCAAGATTCGGACATACTTCCAGCTAGTCCCAAATCCAGATAAATATGACTAATTGAAGATCCATGCATGACCACTTATATGACTTCGATACTCATATTTACAGATTTTTACCTGATTACCTTATTATAACTCATCTCCTAACATATTTATTTGGTTGCCTTCATGTTACTCTATGTCAGGCGTCCCTAAACTTTTTACACAGGGCCAGTTCACTGTCCCTCAGACCGTTGGAGGGCCGCCACATACTGTGCTCCTCTCACTGACCACCAATGAAAGAGGTGCCCCTTCCTGAAGTGCAGCGGGGGGCCGGATAAATGGCCTCAGGGGGCCGCATGCGGCCCGCGGGCCGTAGTTTGGGGACGCCTGCTCTATGGAGTAACTGTAAATTTGACAGAAGTATATTAATTGAGAACACAGACACTGCATTTAAGTAGTGGAAGATTACTTCTTAAATAAAGAAGACTGGGGTTTAGTGAGGACTGATTATATGTCAGAGTTGGGTCAAATGCAAAAATAGGCTTTTACCTTAACATAACTGTCCTAACAAAAACCCTTACATTTATTCATTAGGGTTATTCTTAAATGGGTCTGTCTGAAAAGCGATTTTCAATAATGGATTAATCCTCATAGCATTTTAAATCTTTGGGTAAGCTGCTTCAGGTTAGAAATTAAAACATTCCATTATATATCTACCAAATAGAGTTCAGTGCTTCAGGCTGTGAACTTCTCTAAAACTCTTGCAAAGAGTATCTGTTTTGTAAATGCCTTTTATAGCAAAGAATGAAGGAGTAGTTTAAATGTTAAGAAAAAGAAAAGCAAGGCATATGGAAAAGAACAAAACCATTAATTTAAGGTCATGACAAATGTCATGGTTCTTAACAAAATAACTAACTTGAATTCTGAAGGATCGAGAAAATTTATAATTTAATTTAGGAATATGTTACTTTGTGCATTTCTTGTTTAGAACTACAACATTTCTGTACAATTCAGTCTTTTCATCGCATTACACTGCAGTGTTATGGTTTTTATTTTGCAATGTTTAATTCCTTTTCTTGGATGGACAAATTATCCATGTTTTCCCTGAAGCCAACTCTAATGATTTCCACTAACTGTGATAATGAGGCCAAAGCTGATTAACTTTGGGCCTTCCTTCTACTAAAATTAACAAGCAAGCTATGCAGCAATACATGTAACTATACGTGTTTGTGTGTATCTCACTATATATAGTGTGTGTGTGTATCTCACTATATTATGTGTGTGTGCGTGTGTGTGTGTGTGTGTGTGTATCTATTTATCTAAGAATATTCTTATCTTCCCTTCTAGCAAAAAGGAAAAAAAAATCAGTGAATCCACCAACATGGCCATTGCCAGTTGGCCAGAGGATTAGGTCACTTGCATGTCCTCTCTCAGCATGAAAGAATATTTGCATACTTGGCTGTATTCTTGTTTTGAAGGACATCTGCACTGGTGGTTCTGGTCTTAGTGGGATACAGAGGCCTGTCTTGAACAGCTTTATTTTAACCCATTTAAACAGACAGTTAAATTAGAATTTAGAACTTTTTCAAAGAAAGATGTTATAAATCAGTATAAAAACCTGAGTAAATTTTATTTTACCCAAATATTAATACATAAAACACATATCTTTTTACTTAGACTTTTATCGTTAGTCATTTACCTTGTTTTATAGATGGAGGAATTGTGTTTAATGGTACCAACTGTTTTGTAGTGTTTTCCTTGCAGAAGAGGCCATTCTTCTCCTGATTATTATTTTGGGCTTTGCAAAAGAACAAGGAAGCACTGACAAAGTTTATGCTCAGAAAGTTTATTGCTTTTTACGCCTCTATTGGAAAGCATGCATTTGTTATTAAATAAATATACAGCTATACACTTCCAAACCTCTGTATTTTGGACTATCATTATATGCCTTGCAGTTTTTTTCTTGGTACTGTGAGGGCAACAAGGAAATAAAAAAAAAAATGACCTTCTCTAAAGTAGTTTCCAATTTAAATCTTGAACAAAAGACTTAACAATTATGCAGTTACTATGTTACATATTCATAAGTTCTTATATAGGCTTTTTATAGGAAAATTTGTTACAGTTCAGGATAGCTATTTACATAACTGTCTCTTAGGTTTATGATTCCTTTCTAAGTAGGTGTTACATCTCACATATATATCTTTAATCCCTAATCAGTGGCACAAAATCAAAGTTATAATAGTTGTTTAGTAACAGCATTTTGTAGAATCAAAATGTTTCAATTCCAAAGCAGAGGTTTCATTTATTTCACACTAGATACACCTATTTTATGTAATATTTATATATTCTTCTTATATCTAAACACTTGAATGTTTTTTGTTAAACGGCCAAGCAAAAAACTAAAGAGTCATTCTTCAGTCTTCTCTTTTACTCATATATCCAACTCCCTTTCAAGTCTCATAGATCCAGCAAAATGCATATTACATCTTTAAATTTTTGTTATTCTCTACTGTTATTAAAAAATCCACAACACCATAGCTACTTTCTAGATTTCTGCAAGGCTGTACCAGTGGTTCAACTTGTTTTCCTTCAGTATAATTTCTTTAAAATATGAAACAGAGAATGCCACTCCCCTAGATTGGACCATTTAATGGTTACAGTGTGCTTGAATTAAGTCAAATACTTTATTCTGTCTGACAAAGCCCCCCTAAACTGGATCCTACTATATCTTTATCCTCATCTTCCTTTACTCTCACCCTTCCCATTAAGCTGCAAACACATTATGTTCTTTTTAATAAAACTCATTCCAGCCAGAGGCCTTTGGACCTGCTGTTTTCTCCATGTGGAACCTATTTTTTTCTGTCGTTGTTACAGCTGGTTCCTTCTTTTGATCTGTGCCTAAAATTAAATGCTACCTTTATTATCTATGTTTATATTGCCATAAATGAAAGTACACTTAAGAGTAACTTTTATGGGTTTAATTCTTTCACTTATAAGAATTCTGGAAAAAAGACTATTACAATGCTAGTTAATTACATAGCCCTGTGATATCAAGGTACTCATTAAGTTTCTCAGCTCATCTTCTACTTTCTTGTCCAGATTGTACTTCAGCAAACTAGAGAATTCAAGCATCATGTCCAGGGTGAATAGATGAGTATAGTCAGTACTCTTTCAGGAAAGAAGTGCCAGGAGATTTACTGTTAGGTTGGCAATTAAAGATGTTCACCACATACTTCCCCAGAGAGATAATCTCTGATAACTCAGTTTATAGTTGTACTCAGCTGTTTTCAGCACATAGCCCATTTTTATTTAACTGCACAGCATTTATGATCATTTGGCATTTTTAATGTTTTGTTTGTTGTTTTGTTCCTCATTATAACATAAGCTGTGGATTGTCTATTTTCTTCATAGTTTTATTTACAGGATCTAAGATAACTGTATTTGTCTTTTTGTGGCTAGCTTATTTTACTTAGCATAATGCCTTCAAGGTCCATCCATACTACAGCATAGGACAAGTCTTTCTTCCTTTTTGAAGATAAATAGTATTCTGTTTTATATGTATGACAAATTTTCTTTATCCATTGTTCCATCAGGACATTTAGGAAACACAAATCAAAACCGCAATGAAATATCACCTCACACCCATTAGGATGGCTACTATAAAAAAAGAAAAAGACAAAAAAGTGTTGATAAGTATGTGAAGAAATTGAGACCGTTATATACTATTGGTGGGAATATAAAATAGTATAGCTGTCATGGGAAATAATATAGTCATGTCTCAAAAAACTAAAAATAAATCTACAATATGATACAGCAATTACACTTCTGGGTATATATCCATAGAAATTGAAAACAATATATCAAAGAAGATTCATATGCCCTTTATGACAGCAATTCTGTTCATCATAGCCAAGAGATTAAAGCAGTCTACAAATAGATAAGTCATTATCTATTTGCTTATCTGTTGCCCCCAAAGAAATCAGCAGTCTACAAATAGACAAATCATTTGAAGAACAGATGAGATGAAGATGTTGAAGATGAAGCCTGCAGTTGCAGACCACACACATCAGTTTTTTAGAAAAACATTAATCTTGTTTATACCTTGTGAAAACAGCACAAAAAATAAATAAGTAAATGTCAGTTGGTTAGCTTAAACAGTCCTGACTGGAAAATTAAAGTTGAGCAAACTTTCCACTCAATGGGTGCCAAAATTGCTGTGCACAGATCAGCATCAGACAAAAGCAGAACTTTCACTGGAAATTTTAAACAACTGTGGTCAAAATTCTGAAGAATTTTTTTAAAGAATTGAAACAGGAGATGAAACATGTCTTTATCAGTATGATCCTGAAGACAAAACAGAATCAAAGCAATCACTACCAAGAGGTAAAAAGTGTTCCTGTTAAGGTCGAAGTGGACTGGTCAAGAGCAAAGGCCATGGCAACAGTTTTGTGAGATGCTCAAGTTATTTTGTTTGTTAACATTCTGGAGGGCTATGGAATAAAAAAAAATCTGCTCACTTTGAGAATGCTTATTCTAAGAGTATTTTGAGAAAGTTAGCCAAGACGTTAGCAGAAAATTGCCCAGGAAAGCTTCACCAAAGAGTCCTTCTCCGTGACAACAATGCTCTTGCTCATTCCTTTCATCAAAAATAGGACAATTCTTGAGTTTTGATGGGAAGTCATTAGGCATCAAACCTACAGTCCTGAAGTAGCTACTGCTGACTTATTTTTCTTTCCTAATGTCAACAAATCCTTGAAGGGTGCCTATTCGTCTCCAATTAATAATATTTTTTAAAAACTGCATTGACATCATTAAGTTTCAGGGTCCACAATTCTTCAGAGATGGACTAAATAGCTGGTATCACTGCTTACAAAAGATTCTTGTATTTAATGAAAAATAAAATTTATTTTTATGTTTTAATTCCATTTTTTATGAAATATTTGAAGTCTCCTCATATTTACAACTATTCCAAGTTCACTTTAAAATAATATTTTATTGATTCATGCACAATACAGGTTCTTATAGTGGATATTCTCAATTCATCTCTTTTCTCTTTTATGACATTGCCTCATTTATTTTAATTCAACATAAGCTATAATCCCTGAATACATTGCTGTTATCAATATTTTAGATTATTTCACAATAAGAAAAATTATGCTACCATTTTTTATTCTTTCTCTAACACTTTTTTCATATAGACTAAAGTTTCTGACCTACATAATTTTCCTTCTCTCTGAAAAAAAATATTTTAAAATTTTTAATGGCAATGCATGTTTACCAGTGACAAATTCCCTCAATGGTTGTTGGTCTGAGATAATATTTTTCTTTAATTCTGAAAGATAATTTCAATAGGTGCAGAATTCTAGGTTGATGTGTTTTCACTTTTAACACTAAATGTGTCATTCTAGTCTTTACTTGTTGTTCACTCTACTCCTTGTAAAAGATGTCTCATATGATTATTACCTTTGTTCTTCTGTAGATGAGGAAGCATTTTCCTCAGCCTTCTTTCAATATTTTCTCTTTGTCTTTGCCTTTCTGCAGTTTGAATATATTAGGGCTAACTTTAGTTTTTTGTTTTTGTTTTGTTGTTGTTGTTTTGGTATTTATCCTGTTAGATATTCTCTGACCTCTAGAACTGTGGCTTGGTACCTCATTAATTTTTAAGAAATGTTCAGTCATTATTACTTGAAATATTTGTCTTTTTTTTGCTTTGATTCTTCTCCTCTGGTATTCCAATTATACATGTGTTATGATATACCATTTATAATTGTTCCACAGTATTTGTATGTTCTCTTCTATTATTTTGTTTCTTTTTACATCACTTTTTTCTCTGTGCTTTTTAATTTGAGAAATTTATGTTGAAATCATTTTAAGTTCAGTGACTTTTTGTAGGCTATGTCCGATCTACTGATGAGTCTGTCAATAGAATTCTTCATTTTGGTGGGGTTTTTTTTTTTTTTTTTGAAAAAATTCTAACATATTCTTTCAATTCTTTAGTGTGTTTTTTTAACTCTTTGATTATATACTCAGCTGTTCTTTCATGTTTTTCACTTTTTCTATTCCAATTCTCAGCACATTAATTATAGTAATTTAAAATTCCAGGTCTAATAATTTCTAAGTCTCTGTTATAGCTAAGTCTGGTTCTGATGCTTGATTTTTCACTTCAGACTTTTTTTTTTAATAATGGCCATTCTTTTTTATAGCTAAACACAATTATCAGGTTGAAAAAAAAACTGAGAAAAAAATAGGTCTTTAATGTGAGGTTTTATGTTTATATTGTGGGAAGGTAGAATGTTTACTGTTTGCTCAAGCTAAATATGTCAGAGGCTAAAATTTCCCTGAGCATCCATGGTTTTATTTTTCTTTTTGTCTGCAGGTTTCCCTAGATACTTCTTAAATAAAATTTGAGGCTTGCAATTCTTAAATAAAATTTGAGACTTGCAATTCTTTAAGGTGTAGGTTCTTATTTTTATTTAATAGCCTCATTGATGTGTTGATAAGTTGTGGACAGAAGGGAAGTATTCTATTGACGTATAAAACTAGTGGTAGCTCTAGTGGCAGAATTATGATCCTGTGTTTCTGCTTTTGCTAAACTGCGATTCTCTTTATTCACTTGTCTCCTCAATTTTCATGGTGACAACTTTTCCTGTAATGTCAATTTTCTTCCAGGGTTTTTATGGTTTAATATCAAGAATCTACAAAGAACTTAAGCAAATTTACAAAAACAAAAAAAAAAAAACAAAACAGCAACCCCATCAAAAAGTGGGTAAAGATAGAACAGACACTTCTAAAAAGAAGACATTTATGCAGCCAATAAACTTATGAAAAAAGTTCATCATCACTGGTCATTAGAAAAATGCAAAGGAAAACCACACTGAGATGCCATCTCACACCAATTAGAATGGCAATCATTAAAAAATCAGGAGACAGCAGATGCTGGAGAGGATGTGGAGAAATAGGGACACTTTTACACTGCTGGTGGGAGTGTAAATTAGTTCAACCATTGTGGAAGACAGTGTGACAATTCCACAAGGATCTAGAACTAGAAATACCATTGGACCCAGTAATCCCATTACCAGATTTATTCCCAAAGGATTACAAATCATTCTATTATAAAGACATGTGCACATGTATGTTTATTGCAGCACTGTTCACAATAGCAAAGACTTGGAACCAACCCAAATGTCCATCAATGACAGACTGGATAAAGAAAATATGGCACACATACACCATGGAATACTATGCAGCCATAAAAAAGGATGAGTTCCTTTGCAGGGACATGGATAAAGCTGGAAACCATCATTCTCAGCAAAATGATAGACGAACAGAAAACCAAACACCAAGTGTTCTTGTTCATAAGTTGGTGTTGAGCAATGAGAACATATGTATACAAGGAGGGAAACATCACACACCGGGGCCTATCGGGGGTTGGGGGTCTAGGGGAGAAATAGAAGGGGATGAGGGGATAGTGGACGGATAGCATTAGGAGAAATACCTAATGTAGATGATGGGGTGATGAATGAAGCAAACCACCATGATACATGTATACCTATGTAACAAACCTGTATGTTCTCCTTATGTACCCCAGAACTTAAAGTATGATAATATAAAATATTAATAAAATAAAATGTACTACACATATATGTTAACACTGAATTTTGCTTTATAAAATGAAAGATCTTCTTGTGGTTCTTCCTGGGCTTTCTAAGAAAACAATTTAATAGAAACAAAATGCATCTTTAGAAATAAAATAAAGAGAGTTTTGTACAAACTTGAAAAGAAAAGACTATTGATAAATTAATTGTAGAGGAAGTAAGGAAAGAAAGCACAAAATTGGCTTTTAGCTTTCTAGCTTGATCCATATAGGCCATAGAATACTATGCAGCCATAAAAAGAACAGAGCATATCCTTTGCAGTGACACAGTTGGAGCTGAGGCCATTATCCTTAGAAAACTAATACAGGAACAGAAAACCAAATAACTCATGTTCTCACTTATAAGTGTGGGCAAAATGATGGGAACACTTGGATGCATAGAAGGGAAAACACACACTAGGGCCTTTTGGAAGTTGGAGGGTGGGAGGTGGGTGAGGATCAGGAAAATAACTAATGGGTACTATCCTTAATGCCCTAATGGTGAAATAATCTGTACAACAAATCCCCATGACACAAGTTTACTTATGTAACAAACCTACACTTGTACTCCGATCTTAAACTAAAAGTTAAATAAATAAATGAAAATGCTTCTCATATATAGACCACCTTTTCCATTCTTACATCTTGTGATATCATCACTTATTCCCAGACTACAGATGCACCTGAATTTATGACAGGATTACATTATCATAAAGATAATAAAAAGTAAGTTGAAAATGCATTTAATATACCAAACTTACTGAACTTCATAGTCTAGACTAGCCTACACTAAACGTGCTCAAAATGGTTACATTAACCTACATTTGGGCAAATCACCTGGCAATACAGTACACTGCAGAATATTGGCTGTTTACCCTCATAATCTTGTGGCCTGAAGCAGCTTTAGCTGCTACCCCTCAGCATTGCAAGAGAGTATGGAAAAACCATCCTTAGCCTGGGAAAAGATAAAAACTTCAAAATTCAAAATAAGGTTTCTACTGAATGTGTATCACTTTTGCACCACCGTACAATTGTAAGTTGAATCATTGCTGAGGATTGTATTACAATTACAGTCATGGCCTGCATAACTGTTTTAGTCAAACATTGTTTTAGTCAAACATTATTCCCTGCATAATGTTTTAGTCAGTGACAGAATATTGCACATACAAAGGTCATTCTATAAGATTAAAATACTGTCTTTTTACTGCAGATTTAGATATGTACAGTTACAGAAATATTTACCATTGTGTTACAATTGCCTACAGTATTCAGTACAGTAACATCTTATACAGATTTGTAGCCTAGGAGCAATAGGCTATATCATATATCCTAGGTGTGTAGTAGACTAAGTTTGTGTAAGTATCCTCTATGATGTTCTTACAATGACACAATCACCTACAAATGCATTCTTTAGAACATATCCCCATTGCTAATTGATGCATGACTATACTTACCAGCTTCTTCTGCCTCTAGTTTCAGACCCTTACATCTATGGTCTACATGATGTCTGTTAGTTTCCTGGGGATGTTGAAACAAAGTATCAAAAGTTGGGAGCTCAAACAAAATAAATTTATTGTGTAAAAGTTCTGAAATCTAGAAGTACTGACTTCCCTGGATCCTTCTCAGGTTTCTGAAGGAGAATCTGTTCTGTGCTACAATCCTAGTTTCTGGTAGCCTCAGATATTTTACGACTTACAGAAGACGTCTTCTTTGCGTCTTCACACCATCTTTCCTGTTATATGTATTCCTATGTAGAAATTTTAGCTTTGTATGAAAATACCAGTCACGTTGGATTAGGGCCCACACTAATGACTTCATCTTAATTTGATCCTCTGCAAAGACATTGTTATGGATTGAATATTATATCCTCTCAAAATCTATAGGTTGAAATCTAATCCCTGATGGATGTGAGTGGTTTTTGAAAGTAGGGCCTTTGGGAGACAATTAAGCATGGGGGGTGGGGGGAGCCTTCATAAATGAGATTAATGCCCTTATAATGGAGACCAGAGAGCAACTAACTCACTCTTTCTGCCACGTGAGGACACAGGAAGAAGTCAGAATTCTGGGCCTCACCAGAATGTGACAATGCTGGCACCTGATCTCAGACTGTGGATTCCAGAATGTGAGAAATAAATTTCTGTTGTCTCAAGTAGCCCAATATGTGATAACCAGTCATGATACTATGATACCCAGCCAGAACTAAGACAGAAACTATTTCCCAAAAAAAATTACATTTACAGGAACTGGGGATCAGGACTTCAACATCCTTGTGGTGAACAGAATTCAACCCATGACAACTGCCAGAGACATGATTATAAAAGATGTTATAATACACCCCTCTCTTTCTTAACTCCCTATTATTATTTCATAAAGTCAACTACTTAGTAAATAATTGAGACTGTCTTCAGCCTACTTCCAATATTTCTTTCTCATCTTGCCTTCTGTTAATGCCTATCAACTGGCCCTTGTTCCAGCTAGTATATTCCTGATGCTTTGAATTTTCTGGGTTAGGTTGAAACTCCACTCTTTACCTGAAATATTTTCTCAATTTTCCCTTGGCTATTAACATTTTACTTAATTTTCATAACCCCAAATCAAATGGTGTATTCTGTAAAAAGCCTCCCTTGATTCTCTGGTCTCAATCTGCGATTCCTTATTCCCATGGCACTTATTTAAACCTTTTAAATATAAGATTTACAGAGCCTAACTTCTACAGAGATCTTATTAGGCTTGAGTTTTCTTCACCCTCATTCTTCAATGAATTCTATTCTACTCCTTTTAATGAGCCAAAATGGCATGTGAATAGTGTATATTTAAAAATACGTGATTTATTTAATTAGTCTATGTTTACAAATAGGGTCTCCTCAAACTATCGAAACAAAAAGAATCACAGTACCATTAATGAAAATGGAGAAGCTTGACAGAGCAGCTTCTATGTCAGACATTTTAATGAACTTGACTGATAGAGGATACTTGTTAAATATATCATAGCAGAATGCATAAATCTTTCCCATAAAGATACGGATTGAATTTACTATATGAAATCTCCAAGTGGATAAAGAGAGTAACCAAAGACACTCAATGAGTTTTGGGAAATACTACTATTTGTTTAGTGTAAGGAGAGACAATTTCCAGATATACAGAGGGTGAAGAAATAAGCAATGAAAAGAAAGGATGTATCTGGTGTAGAATATTAATTTAATAATGGCTGGTTCTCACCTGGGTTCTAGGTTTACTTCTGGAATGTAAATACCATGAAATGGAAAATAAAACCTAATATATTTACAGAGATAGTTAGGTAACCTGTTTTGCACTGGAAATGTTCGGACAGATTTCAACTGCAATACATGCACAAGATGTAGTTACAAAAGGGTGTTTTTCCTACTTTGGAACTGAAATGGCAGTAAGGAGAACATTCTCCTCATGAATCTGGCCTATTCTTTTTTGCTTTATATCTATTTTATTTCTCACTTTAAATCATAACATTTAGCTATGTTCACATTTAAGATGAAAACCTAAAATTCTCATTTAATGAAACTCTTAAATCATGCTACATTATGATGCATGATATGAGTTTCATTCTAATTAAGTATATGTACTAGTGCCTGGGTGATTCAGGTGGAATTCTCACCTGCCAATTAAGCATATGTATAAAGCTATAATTATTGCCAGTCTGCTTTTCTGCCTATACTTTTACCATTCCTCAAAAGACTTAATGAGTTTACTGGATAATTTTGGGAGATGGAACCTAAATCTTAAATCTTTGTTGATTCATTGGAAATTCTAAATGCAATATTTCACCTTCGGTGTTTTGTTACATAATGGATAACACAGTTAACCCATCTTTCCCTGATGATAATGTTGGCCTTTACTTAAAAGGTATTATAATTTAAGTGTTGTAAATTTAAGAAATAGATCAGCATTTTTTTCTATAGGATTAGGGCAAGGCAGCTTGGGAGTAACTCACGAGTTTCTTTCACTATCTGCCAAGAGCAGAGGAGCATTCCTTTATGGCTTTCTTCTTAATGGGAAAATGAGTGGGTTTATGCACATCTCTGGTTAATTTAGGGCCAAATACATCTCTTAAGAGTCCTTACTTCCTCTTAGAGAGTGTTAATCTCAAGCAATTACAGTGTGATAGGTGGAAAGCACAGGTAGAAACACAGCTGCACGCCTTTAAATGATGCCTATAAACATTCGGAAATAACCTAGGATATTTCCATGATATTACAAGATGAGGCTGTCAGCAAGCCATTGCTGCTATTCCCAGTGGAATGCTTTCAAGACAGCAAGTGATGTTTTACATGTTGCTGAACTACAAAATACAATGTGGTCTGGTATGCTCTTCCCAGAGACCTGTCAGTATGGAATTCTTATTTGCTTCTTTTGGGGATTGTGGTCAGCACTCTTACTTTTTAAATATTCCCTTCTCCATTATGTATGGAAGCTTCTGATTTACTGACTTTTGGTATAGTTTAGTAGGTAAAATGTCCAAAACTTCAGGACATTATAGAATTCTAAAACAAAAATAATATGTTATATTTAAAAGAGAAATAATTCATCAGTTCATGAAAATAAATGCCATTCAAAATTTTGAATAATGGCAAAATTATTATATATAAACCTTTAAATTATTAAGCACATTTAATAGAATTCTGAGTATCTTATTTTACAACAAAGCAAAATATTTTATAATCCTGGTTAGAGATTTCCAGGATATTTAAGTGTCAACACATGTATATATTATCAAGAAAAAGAGTACATGTGTAAGTAAATGGGAAATTTATCAATTTAAAAACAGAATCTTTAAAATCTTGTCATTAAAGAACCCCTGACCTTTTAAATATATTTAATGCTAATTCTCAATATTAGCAGTATCTGAAATTCCCTGAAAATATAGAAGGATAACTGTAGCAAATTCTTCTTCTTTTTTTTTTTTTTTTTTTGAGACGGAGTTTTGCTCTTGTTACCCAGGCTGGAGTGCAATGGCGCGATCTTGGCTCACCGCAACCTCCGCCTCCTGGGTTCAGGCAATTCTCCTGCCTCAGCCTCCTGAGTAGCTGGGATTACAGGCACGCGCCACCATGCCCAGCTAATTTTCTGTATTTTTAGTAGAGACGGGGTTTCACCGTGTTGACCAGGACGGTCTCGATCTCTTGACTTTGCGATCCACCCGCCTCGGCCTCCCAAAGTGCTGGGATTACAGGCTTGAGTCACTGCGCCCGGCCAACTGTAGCAATATTCTTATAATTACATGATTGTTGTCACTTGCTTATTAACACTTTTTACTGTCACCTTAAGATGCTAAACTTCTGTTCTGATTGTCTCTACGTCCCCAAAGAAGCACAAGGCATATTGCTAGACAAGATGAATTAGAAAATTGGGAATTGGGGTTTGGCCCTGCAAGTTGATCTTGAAAACTTGCTGATTTCCAGTTTTTTGAAACAAAGCACACACTGTCTACATCCAGCAATCTTGCCCTAAGGAATTAGTAATACAAGAATCAGTTTTTCCTTTCTTATTTGATGGAACTGTGTCTTCCTTTTTCCAAAATGTTCTAATTGCCTTATCTGAGGGACTTGCTTTGCAATAGTAAAAGAGAAGAATTAACAGTGGCTTAGTCTCAGTCATGCCTGAGGATATTGAAACTTGGTAACAATTTTTAGTAGTTTATACCATGGAATATTATGCAGCCATTAAAAAAAAATCAGTTCATGTCCTTTGCAGGGATGTTGATGAAGCTGGAAACCACCATTCTCAGCAAACTAACACAGGAACAGAAAACCAAACACCACACGTTCTCGCTCATAAGTGGAAGTTGAACAGTGAGAACACACGGACACAAGGAAGGGAACATCACACACTGAGGCCTGTCTGGGGATGGAGAGTAAGGGGAGGAATAGCATTAGGAGAAATCCCTAATGTAGAGATAGGTTGATGGATGCAGCAAACTACCATGGCACATGTATGGCTGTGTAACAAACCTGCGTGTTCTGCACATGTATCCCATTACTTAAAGCATAATAAGACAAACAAAAAAATAAAATATAAAAAGCAAAATAAATAAAGGTATGCTGATCATAATGTAAAACATAAAACTTTTCTTCTTAGCAAACAACACAGAAAGTAGGAAAGCATCTAGTGAGAAATATTTTTAAAAGTTCAGCAAAACCATGGGATAGAAAATACGATTGACATATATAAATTAATTTTTCTAGTACTGGCATTTAAAATAAAATCAAACCAAATATAATTTACTATGGCAGTCCAAAACATCAGCTATTTATGAAAAAATGTATATTAATTTGTGAAAGACCACCACACAGAAAATGGTGACCAGCATCTGCTCTTTTTAGAACATTTTGGCTTCCCTTGTTCTCCAGCTCCATTGCTTCAAGTCAAAAGCTGTTTGAGTCACTTCAGCTTTAACTGAATTCTTTACTATTTTAGCACGTTTGATTGTCTGTTTGCATTGTGTTGAATGTACCTACCTAGATTTTCTAACTGTACTCAGGAAGAAATGGACTATGAAAAGTTATATTGTCACAGGAAGAAGCCAAAGCCAGAAGTTTTCAAAAAACCTCTTTCATACCAGCAGAAATGTTTTTCCTTTCTATATATTCATCATAAAAAGCTAGCTAATATGAGTATGGTGCATTTACCTTTTAAATAAAGATAAGTAGGTACCAGATTTGCTCGATTGAGGGCTGTTTAGTTATTAATTAAATGTTTCTTATATACATGTACCTGTCTGAATAATACATACAGTTTTTTCTATACTCTGTTCACTCTTGAAATGTCATATAACACCCTAGAATATACAAAATATTAAATTTAAATCCAGTGCTTTACATTTACAAAGTAAAATATAATACACGAAATGTTTCCATTATTTTATATTGCTCTCAACATTTTAAGGCTTAGCTTTTATTTATATAACATTCCAATCTAATCTAAATATGTAGGCTTTGGATTCTGGCTGCTCAGATTCAAATCCTGGCTCTATCACTTACTTAAGTTACTTAAAGCTCCTATAGCTTAATGGCAAAAACTATTTAAACTAAACTAAACCTCCATTATAGGATCAGTATGGAGGTTGAGATAATCCATATAATGTAGTGACTCTATTGCCAGGCACAGATAAAACTTCAGAAAACCAGTGTTAATTACATTATCTCTGTGATTTTAGACCAAACATCCAATATTTTTATTCTCATTACCAACATATAAAATTATAAGGTAGTATCATGTTTAAAGCTAACAATGTATTCAGATATTTGAAGACGCCCACACCCAAAGCCTCACAGTGAATATCTAACTATTCTTTCAACCATACATGTCCATTTTAGACATTTAATAAATGAATTGGGGATTAAAACATAAAACAACAGTCCTAAACAATGAGAGGTTTCTCTTGAAATGCTAATGTAAGGTTATTTTCTTTCAATCATGAAAGTTTCCTTTATTATGCTTTCTCTTTCTTTTTCCACTCACATCTATCGAATTTTTTTTAGGCACTCAGAATTCAGACATAAAAGCCAATTCCTAATTGTCAAGGAATCCATTGAGCATAGGGAAGACAAGCGTTAAAACAATTTACACAGAGTGTTGTTTATGTGATAAGAAGATGGAGAGAGGAATGCAAACTAATAGTGATGGTGTTTTCTACAACTATCATTTCATGCTCACTGTGCATTTTTGATTTTTATATTACAGTTTGGCCTGTTAATATTAAAATATTTTAAGTAGAAAGTAAAAGAAACAAGCTATACTTGAGTAGAATAACAATTTATTGTTTGTCGCTTGTCTTCAGAAGGAAATGATTAAGACAGCTATTTTTCAGGTAAAGAGAATGATGTCTCCTGTCAAAGTTGACCTGCATTCTAAAAGAATTAAAGGCCTTGAAAATAATTACCTTTTAAAGTTTTGTTTCGTAAAGTGGTTTCTAGGAGTTCTTTCCAAATATTGCTAGTGATTTAGAAAAAGTACTTACCAGTAACAATTAATTGAATTAGTATTAAAGTATGATTAGTAAGTAAAATGATTTAGTAAGCATGGTTAGAATTCATCTTTTCCATTTGGAGTACATTTGTGGAAGTAAAAAATCTGCCAGTATAATTTGCTGTGATTCTGTGCTAAACAGCGAATATGTGAAAAAGTTTTTATAAAATGTGTGGCCTGAGGAGCACTATCACCTACTATCACCTACTCCTTGGTTATCCACAAAGCCTGTACATTTAGATTCCCTAGACTTAGATCTAACATTTCTAGTATTTCAGTTTAAAGAAAATAGTTTATAGAAATATATATATATATTTATGTATATATATATTTAAATATATATACATACATCTATATATATATAAATATATATATACATAAATATATATATATTTACTGTTGTTACATAAAATATAAAACACATTCAGGAAATATTTTTATATCATGCTTTCAATTCTATCTCAAAAAAGTACCTGCACTCACATGTTTATTTCAGCCAGCTTCACAATAACCAAGATCTGAAATCAACATAAGTATTCATAAACAGATGAATGGATAAAGAAAATGTGGCATAGAGACACAGTAGAATATTATTCAGCCATAAAAACAATAGAATCCTATTGTTTGTGGTACCAGGAATGAGTCTGAAGAAGATTTTATTGAGTAAAATAAGTCAGTCACTGAAAGACAAATATTGCATATTCTCACTCATATGTGGGACCTAAAAAATTGTTCCTCGGAAGTACTGAATAGAATGGTGATTGCTGAGTCTGACAGCCACAGTGGGGAGGGAGAGGATGAAGAGGTATTGGTTACTGGGTACCAAAATACAGTTAGATACAAGGAATAAGCTATAGCATGTCATAGAACAATAGGGTGACTACAGTTAAAAATCATTTAGTATATATTTCAAAAGAGCTAGAAAAGAAGATTTGAAATGTTTCCAATGCAAAGAAATGATAAATGTTGAGATGGTAAATATCCCGATTGCCCTTATTTGATCATTGAACACTGTATGCATGTGTCAAAACTCACAGGTACCCCATGAATATGTGCAAGTGTTATATATCCATAAAATTAAAAATAACCGTAAATTTTAAATAAAATTTGATTAAGTTGGAAAGAATGCTTTGAAATCTGGCACTAGACAAGGATGCCCTCTCTCACCACTTCTATTCAATATAATACTGGAAGTTCTAGCCAGAGCAATCAGGCAAAAAAAAGAAATAAAGGGTATTCAAATAGGAAAGGAAGAAATCAAATTGTCTCTATTTGCAGATGACATGATTGTATATCTAGAAGACCCCATTGTCTCAGCACAAAATCTCCTGAAACTGATAAATTCAGCAAAGTCTCAGGATACAAAATCAATGTACAAAAATCACAAGCATTCCTATACACCAGTAATAGACTTAAAGAGCGCCAAATCAAGAACGAACTGCCATGCACAATTGCTACAAAGAGAATAAAATATCTGGGAATACAACTAACAAGGAACGTAAAGGACCTCTTCAAGGAGAACTACAAGCCACTGCTCAACGAAGTAAGAGAGGACACAAACAGATGGAGAAACATCCCATGTTCACGGTTAGGAAGAATCAGCATCGTGAAAATGGCCATAGTGCCCAAAGTAATCTACAGATTTATCGCTATCCCCATCAAGCTACCAATGACCTTCTTCACAGAACTGGAAAAAAACACCTTAAACTTCATATGGAACCAAAAGAGAGCCCGCATAGCCAAGTCAATTCTAAGCAAAAAGAACAAAGCAGGAGGCATCACACTACCGGACTTCAAACTATACTACAAGGCTACAGTAATCAAAACAGCATGGTACTGGTACCAAAACAGAGATATAGACCAATGGAACAGAACAGAGGCCTCAGAGGAAATACAACATACCCACAACCATCTGATCTTCGACAAACCTGACAAAAACAAGCAATGGGGAAAGGACTCCCTGTTTAATAAATGGTGTTGGGAAAACTGGCTAGCCATGTGCAGAAAGCAGAAACAGGACCCCTTCCTGACACCTTACACCAAAATTAACTCCAGATGGATTAAAGACTTAAACATCAGACCTAATACCATAAAAACCTTAGAAGAAAATCTAGGGAAAACCATTCAAGACATAGGTGTAGGCAAGGACTTCATGACCAAAACGCCAAAAGCAATGGCAACAAAAGCCAATATAGACAAATGGGACCTAATCAAACTCCACAGCTTCTGCAGGTCAAAAGAAACAGTCAGTAGAGTGAATTGGCAACCAACAGAATGGGAAAAAATTTTTGCAGTCTACCCATCTGACAAGGGGCTGATATCCAGAATTTACAAAGAACTAAAGCAGATCTACAAGAAAAAAACAAACAAGCCCATTCAAAAATGGGCGAAGGATATGAACAGATACTTTACAAAAGAAGACATACAGGAGGCCAACAAACATATGAAAAAATGCTCATCATCACTGGTCATCAGAGAAATGCAAATCAAAACCACATTGAGATACCATCTCACACCAGTTAGAATGGCGATCATTAAAAAATCGGGAAACAACAGATGCTGGAGAGGATGTAGAGAAATAGGAACACTTTTACACTGTTGGTGGGAATGTAAATTAATTCAACCATTGTGGAAGACAATGTGGCGATTCCTCAAGGACCTAAAAATAGAAATCCCATTTGACCCAGCAATCCCATTACTGGGTATATATCCAAAGGATTATAAATCATTCTACTACAAGGACACGTGCACACGAATGTTCATTGCAGCACTGTTTACAATAGCAAAGACCTGGGACCAACCCAAATGCCCGACAATGATAGACTGGATAGGGAAAATGTGGTACATACACACCATGGAATGTTATGCAGCCATCAAAAACGATGAGTTCACGTCCTTTGTAGGGACATGGATGAACCCAGAAACTATCATTCTCAGCAAACTGACACAAGAGCAGAAAATCAAACACCGTATATTCTCGTTCATAGGCGGGTGTTGAACAATGAGAACACATGGACACAGGGAGGGGAGCACTACACACTGGGGTCCATTGGGGGGAAATGGGGGAGGGGGGGTAGGGAGGTGGGAAGAGATAGCATGGGGAGAAATGACAGATACAGGTGAGGGGATGGAAGGCAGCAAAGCACACTGCCATGTGTGTACCTATGCAACAATCTTGCATGTTCATCACATGTACCCCAAAACCTAAAATGCAATAAAATCAATAAATAAATAAATAAATAAATAAATAAATAAAAAACAGCATGGTACTGGTACCAAAACAGAGATATAGACCAATGGAATAGAACAGAGGCCTCAGAGAAAACATAACATATCTACAACCATCCGATCTTTGACAAACCTGACAAAAACAAGCAAAGGGGAAAGGATTCCCTGTTTTATAAATGGTGTTGAGAAAACTGGCTAGCCATGTGCAGAAAGCAGAAACTGGACCCCTTCCTGACACCTTACACTAAAATTAACTCCAGATGGATTAAAGACTTAAACATCAGACCTAACACCATAAAAAACCCTAGAAGAAAATCTAGGCAAAACCATTCAGGACATAGGCGTAGGCAAGGACTTCATGACCAAAACGCCAAAAGCAATGGCAACAAAAGCCAATATAGACAAATGGGACCTAATCAAACTCCACAGCTTCTGCACAGCAAAAGAAACAGCCGTTAGAGTGAATCGGCAACCAACAGAATGGGAAAAAATTTTTGCAGTCTACCCATATCACAAGGGGCTGATATCCAGAATTTACAAAGAACTAAAACAGATCTACAAGAAAAAAAACAAACAAGCCCACTCAAAAGTGGGCAAAGGATATGAACAGACACTTTACAAAAGAAGACATACAGGAGGCCCGCAAACATATGAAAAAATGCTCATCATCACCGGTCATTAGAGAAATGCAAATCAAAACTACATTGAGATACCATCTCACACCAGTTAGAAATGTGATCATTAAAAAATCTGGATACAACAGATGCTGGAGAGGATGTGGAGAAATAGGAACACTTACACTGTTGGAGGGAGTGTAAATTAGTACAACCATTGTGGAATACAGTGTGGCAATTCCTCAATGACCTAAAAATAGAAATCCCATTTGACCCAGCGATCCCATTACTGGGTATATATCCAAAGGATTATAAATCATTCTACTATAAGGACACATGCACATGAATGTTCTTTGAAGCACTGTTTACAATAGCAAATTCCTGGAACCAACCCAAATGCCCATCGATGATAGACTGGATAGGGAAAATGTGGTACATATACACCATGGAATATTACACAGCCATAAAAAATGATGAGTTCGTGTCCTTTGTAGGGACATGGATGAACCTGGAAACCGTCATTCTCAGCAAACTGACACAAGAGCAGAAAATCAAATACTGCATGTTCTCACTCATAGGCGGGTGTTGAACAATGAGAACACATGGACATTGGGAGTGGAGCACTATACACTGGGGTCCGTTGGGGGGAAATGGGGGAGGGACGGGGGTGGGGAGGTGGGGAGAGATAGCATGGGGAGAAATGTCAGATATAGCTGAGGGGAAGGAAGGCAGCAAATCACACTGCCATGTGTGTACCTATGCAACAATCTTGCATGTTCTTCATTGTATCCCAAAACCTATAATGCAATAAAAAAATCAATAAATGAAAAAATTAAAATAAAAAAAGAATACTTGAAAACTGTTAAAATATTCAGCTATACGGCCTTTAACATCCTCTTTCTCACCCTTTCCCCAATCTCTCCTCTACCTTAATAGTGATAATTGCGGGTAGAATGGAGACCTAAAAGACTGGTCAATGGGTGCACCACAGGTTATTGCCAGCACTAGTGGGTCTTCTATGGTCTGTGGCCATCTCCAGTACTTTACATAATGTACCATGGGAAAGCTCTTATATGCAAGGTGCCTCATAGAAAATAGGCCCATTTAAAGGAGTCCCAGGAATGTAACTGATATGGTTTGGCTGCATCTCCACCCAAATCTTATCCTGAACTGTAATCCCCTTTATCCCCACGTGTCTAGGGAGCGATCTGGTAGGAGATGACTGGATCATGGGGGAGGTTCCCCCATACTATTTTCATAATAGTAAGCAAATTCTCACAAGGTCTGATGGTTTTATAATGTGTACTTTCCCCTTCACTCCCCACTCCTCTGTCCTGCCACCATGTAAAGAAGGTCTTTGTTTCCCATTTGCCTTCTGCAATGATTGGGGGTTTCCTGAGGCCTCTCCAGTCATGTGGAACTATGAGTCAGTTGGACCTCTTTCCCTGATAAATTATCAAGTCTTGGGTAGTATCTTTACAGCAGTGTCAGAACAGACTAATATAATTAGTACATTATGAAATATAATTAGATTTTATAAGTATAAAACATTGAATTCCATCAAGATTTTCATATCAATGGAATACTACCCCACTAGATAGTGAATAAAATAGATCCATTCTGTCCCAAAGTTTGGGATTAGTGGGCACTTCTATTCAGCTGTCTTACCCTGTCCTTTTATGGGTGATACTCATACATCACAATATTTTTTTAATTATACTTTAAGTTCTGGGGTAATGTGCAGATCATACAGGATTGTTACATAGGTATACACATGCCATGGGAGTTTACTGCATTCATCCTCCTGTCATCTACATTAGATATTTTTCCCACCGTTATCCCTTCCCGATGCCCCAACACCTTGTTTTTTCTCCCCTAGCTCTCCCACCCCCAAACAGGCCCTGGTGTTTGGTGCTCCCCTCCCTGTATCCATGTGTTCTCATTGTTCAACAACCACTTATGAGTGAGAACATGTGGTGTTTGGTTTTCTGTTCTTGTGTCAGTTTGCTGAGAATGATGGTTTCCAGATGCAACCATGTCCCTGCAAAGGACATGAACTCATCCCTTTTTATGGCTGCATAGTATTCCATGGCATATATATGCCACATTTTCTTTATCCAGTTTAACACTGATGGTCATTTGGGTTGGTTTCAAGTCTTTGCTATTGTAAATAGTGCTGCAATGAGCATACGTGTGCATGTGTCTTTATAATAGGATGTTTTATAATCCTTTGGATATATATCCAGTAATGGGATTGCTGGGTCAAATGGTATTTCTAGTTCTAGATCCCTGAGGAATAGCCACACTGTCTTCCACAATGATTGAATTAATTTACACTCCCACCAACAGTGTGAGTGTTCCTATTTCTCTACAATCTCTCCAGTAACTGCTGACTTCTGATTTTTTAATGATCACCATTTTAACTGGTGTGAGATGGTATCTCAATGTCGTTTCTATTTGCATCTCTATCTAATGACCAGTGATGGTGAGAATTTTTTCATATGTTTGTTGGCTGCATTATAATATTTTTAAAGGTCATCATAATGTTTTTAAAGTTCTCTCCTCCATGCCCCACCATAGGAAATTCTGCTGTTAAACCAAACAAAAGCTAGGGGCAGGATGAGAAGTAGTAGGACAGAGAGATTGCTACTTCTTCATGGTTTCCTTATTTACACCGAAATATCAGAGGCACTATTTAAAAGCTAACATGACATATAAAATTAATAAATACAATCATAAATAAAGCAAGGCACTGAGTATAAATGCCTCCCACGCTGTCAGAAGGGGAACAAACATAGAAAACAAGACAAAGACAGTCTTCCTTTAAAATCTTCGATTTTAAAAGAAAGAAGTAAACAGTGAAACATAATATAAAACAAGGCCAAGCATATTAGGTCAAGTTTATATCTATATACAAATGTATACACACCACACACACACACACACACACACACACACACACACACACACACGTTACTAACCAGCTCTGGCTGTTCAAAGAAAAGCCAAATATTTGTTAAATATGAAAAATGGCTAAAACTTGATGGTCAAAGATATATTTGGAAAATGAAATTTTGAATTTAAGAGAAGAAAACTTTTCCAAAGACAAAAAGGACATTCAGAAATTGAGTAAAGTTAATAATGAATATCAATTATAAGTATTTGTCTCCCAAATAAGTATCAGTATTAATTGTAAAAGCTTAAAAGAATAAAAAAGTTAAAAATTGAGATAGGATCATGATAGCTGTAATGAGAAGATTTTTAAATGACTTTTAAATCAAACAATGTAAGTTTAATCTTCATAATTAAAAACTACAGTAAGTGCAAGGTGAAATACAGAAACAAGGATTGACTAGAAGATGTCAATTTATTTTCATCAGCATGTGAAAATTAAATAAAAAAGTGAAATATATGAAAGATCAATTGGTATTTTATAATTTATACTATGAAAATAGAAAACAATCTTTTTTTCAGAAGTACAAATGACCATCTCAATGTGTTTAGTACAAAAAAACATTTTTTCTAAATATTAAAATGACATTCTGATTACAGTGCAGTAAAAGTAGAAATTCATAGGAAAAATGAAACAGAATGGAAAAGTTAAAAACAGCTTTAAGACACATTTAAATAAAACAATAAATCAAAACCAATATATTAGAATATTTAGAAAACATTGATATTGAAAAATCACATACTAGAATCACTAGTTTTCTATCCTTATTAAATTTGAAAAGGGAAACCATATAGCTCTGAAAAGAAAAAATATGCAGCTTTACATATTTATAATACTAATTTAAGAAAAGAGGAAAATTTATTGACCATTAAACCCATGAACTTAAGCATACCAAAAAAGTTAAAAAACTTGGAGGAAGAAACTGGGTGATATACAAGCTGAAATTAATGAACTAGAGAACAGAAAATCAAAAACAATAAATAAATCTATGATGTAGTTTTATGAAAAAGCAAATAGGAAAAAACAAAATAGATAAACCACTAGCTAAGCTAATTTAGCAGAAGAAAGAAAAAAATAAAGTAGAATGGAAAATATATCTACAGAATATATTAGAAAAATCACCAGAAATTATTTTGCCACATGCAATATAAATACATTCTCAACTCTGTCATGAGTGACACTACTAACATAAAAGGGACAGATAACTTTAATACAATTTAATTCATTCCAAAGGGCAAATAAAAAGAAAGCATTCAAAGTCTTTTTGGCAAAGACAGCATGTTGATAAATTTAATAAAGATAGAAAACTAGATCATGCATATGTTAGGCTTTTTGCAACATAAAAATACCAAATATATTGACACTATGAATAATGGATTACTTTTAATAGTAAAAGGAACTATTCTGAACCCTAAATAAAGACTAATACGAGTTGTTCAAAAATAATTATAGGAAAGGAATTGCCTCGTTAAAAGTTTTGCATATTTTCATATTACTTAGCTATTACCAACTTTATACTGAAAATTCTTGTTACAATTTACCTGGAGTGTATGAAATTCACACATAACACTTTATATAAATCAACATTAGTATTTTCAGACTGATGACATTTTCCTGTCTGTTGGTTACAAAATTTTCTCTCACTGTGGTTTTCACTTTTAAATTACTAGTTATTACTGAAATTGTGCACTTTTTGTTATTTGGGTTTTACTATAATAAATTACTAGTTTATAATTTTTAGTCATGTTTTATTTTTCATTGTGTATAGTTCATTGTAAACCTTTCCTAAAAGTCTGGAGCATAGCTTTTCACTTTGTATAACATCGTTCATTGTACAGTTTTTACATTCATTATATTACATTTGATCAATCATTTATTTAGGGACTATTTTTCAACTTTTAAATAAAAACTTATCCACTATCTTTGATCAATAATATAATTTCAGCATCTAAAATTAAAGTTCTTTATTTTTATATTTTGATACTTAATTTATCTGGAATTGATTATATGGGTTTTATATTTACATTTTGCTCTATAGATGACCAGTAGCCCCAACATATTTCCAGAGTCCCATTAATTTGACATTTGAGTTATTTCATATCTCAAATTTGCAAATATTTAAGACTGTGTTTCCAGTATACTTCTAGCTGCTCCATCTTTTTATCTTTGTTTCAATACCATATTGTATTTAATTTAATATAGCCTTGTTATATTTGGGCTGAAAAAGACACATCCTCCCCTTTATACTTCTTCAGGAGCATCGTTGATATTCTTAAAATTTGCTTTTCAAGTTCTGTGGAAACCTAGTTGGTACTTTGATTAGAATGTTTTAAATTTTATAATTTAATTTAGGAAAAATAGATGTATTCATCATTTTGAGTAATTATCTACAAATAAACACAAATTTCCCTTTATTTAGGTCTTTTTGAATTACTCCAGAATAGGGTGTTTCCCCATAAACATTTTGTAGATTTTGTAGTTTTTAAGATAGCGCATATATTTTATTAGTATAATAAATGCCATTTTTTTGAATTATGTTTTTTTTTTGCTTTTTCTGACATTTGAAAATACAATTAATTTTTAAAATCAGTCTTACATTGACAAACTTGATTAACTGTCCTTATTCTAATAATTTGTCTCAAGATTCTCTTGGATTTTCATGTAAATTAGAAGTTCTCAACTAGAGTGATTTTTCACTCCCAGAAACATTTGACAATGCCTGGACATATTTTTTACTGCCACACACATTTGGATTGGGTGCTGTATCCTACAATGCACAAGACATCCCCCACAAAAAAAGTTATCTTGCCCAAAATATCAACAGTGCCCAAATGTAGACAATGTTATCATTACAAATAGGAGTTCTATTTCTTCTTTATGTTTCCTGGTAAATACTTTTTTTTTTCAGAATCAGTAAGACATAAAATCAATCAGTCTCTCTCCCTCTTTCTGCCACACGTGTGCAGAGAGAGAGAGAGAGAGAGAGCAAGAGGGAGAGAGAGCTGATTTTGGGCAGCCGCTTTTTATATTATTTGGAATGTTCTAGAACCTGGTAGATTACTTTTTTATATTAAATTATAACCAGTTTCTAGCTAATGCTCTCAAATTGATAAATTTGCTTAATTACTGAACTTTCCAGAAATAGCCTAGCACCCTATTTGGGGGAGCATGTCTCCCCTGACTCTAACCACCTTGTAGAAAGAATTATCAGTAATTGCTCCCCAATAACTCCAGCAATTTTGGGGTCACTTAGGCAAAATCAGACTAATAAGTGTATTCCACTGACTTTTTAAAACTAAGGGCTTAAGTAAGATGTGAATTATCCCTTGCATAGCAAAACCGAAAACACACTAGCCTGAGAGCTACCAATGCCACATTTCTCCACCATAATAGATTAGGTAGTCCACCATTAGAAGTCTGAATAATGAGAGAAAGTACCAAGATGAAACTGCAGAGAATAGTCAGCATCTGATATTTTTCAAATCCATTTTAGACATTGCAGAGAATAGCTAATGGTTTATGATTCCTAAAATTTAGTTAGGTAAGACACAAATTTCTCTAAGTGTGTTCCAGCTGGTATTTCTGCCATTTACAATAGCAATGAGTCCTGTCTGGATATTCTGATGAATGCCCTATTTTTCTAGAAGTGGCTTTCTCTTATAATCCACTATATTCAGTAACTGCAATAGTCTGTGTCTATATTAATGCTCACCATAGAGGTAGAATTAGGATTCCAAAGCAGAAAAATTTGTCATCCTTCATATTCTGGATTTTACCAGCTTGTGCTAGTTTATTGAAAGACTCAAACATATTTTAAGCATCTATTCATGGGCCAACATTTTGGCAACAAAAATCACTGCAGTAGATACATATGTATTACGAATCCTAAATAAAAATTAAATCACTACTCGTTAGTTTATTTTTGCTTTATTCTTTTTATAGATTTGGGGGTACAAGTGCAGTTTTGTTACATAAATATATTGCATAATGTTTAAGTCTGTGTTTTTAGAGTAACCATCATCTAAATAGTATACATTGCACCTTCTGCAATGTATACGTAGAAAAGAAGGCAATTTCTCTTCTCTCACCTGGCTTCCACACTCCTACATTTCTGAGTGTCCAATGTATGTTATTCCCATTATTTACTATGTTGATATGTACCCATTATTTACTCCTACTTATTCAGCATTTTAAATATATCCCTACTTGTTCAAAAACAATAATCTTTCCTATTTCAGTAGCCCTTTATTATTTTCATATTCCTATGGCCATTTGTACACTCATTCAGAAAGTATTTGCTAAAACCCGGTATGTTTCAGGTGCATAATTAAAATATACTATAACTTGAACCTTAACAATCTTATGGATGAATCACTATACACCACTATGCTTCAAAATTGGATTAGTTAGCCATATTTATTTTACTTGAAGTCAACCAGGCTATAAAAACACTCAGCATCTTTAGAATAGTTGAATTAATCAGAGCCAGATTAAAAGGTCAGAATCATGCTATTTATCATGAGTAGTGCAAAAATCAATCTATATGCTAAACAAAGTTTATCATTTTAAATGAACAGTTTTTTATAATCCTAAAAGTTGTACTTTTCTAAAATAAGCATGTAAAATCTCAAGGTTGCTGGTTAATTGTGCTTGTAATTGTACTATTCAAATTTTTTCATATTGTGGAAAAGATCTTTCCCCCTTTTTAGAAAAAAAAAAAACATTTTCAAGAAGAAAGACAAAGACTAAGTACAGATTTCTCTTGAATTTCATAGTAACTGCCATGTAAATATTTGCTAGGCTTTGCTATATATCTTGTAAATGAAAGCAATGGATAATCCGTGATTGGGCATGGTCAAAAGCACTTGTGTGCATAGCTTCTTAATATTATTATTAAAATTCTATCACCAAATATTAGCTTGGCATCTGTGGCCTCAGATATCCACTCTAATTTTAACCAAAATTGGATGAAAAATATCTGGGGCTAATAACATATATCTAACACAGAAAAGGATCAGCATTCAGAAGGCAGGCTGCCACAAGAACATCTAAAAAGATCACAAAGTACAGTCATGTGTCTCTTAATAACAGGGACACGTTCTGAGAAATGTGTTGTTAGGTGATTTTGTTGTTATGTGAACTCACAGAGTGTACTTATGCAAACCTAAGTGGTATAGCCTACTACACACCTAGGACACGTGGTGTAGCCTATAGCGTCTACACTACAAACCTATACAGCATGTTACTTTACTGAATACCATGAGCAAGTGTAACACATGGATAGCTTTGTGTCTTTAAACATATCTAAACGTAGATAAGGTACAGTAAAATTGTGATATGAAAGATTAATATGGCACTTATGATGAATGGAGCTTGTAGGACTGGAAGCTGGTCTGAGTGAGTGAGTGTGTGAGTAGTAAGTGAATGTGAAGGCCTAGGATATTATTGTACAACAGGGTCCCCCAACTCCTGGGCTATAGACCAGTACCAGTCTGTGGCCTGGTAGGAACCAGACAGGACAGGAGGCGGTGAGTGGCAGGTGAGCAAGTGAGCATTACCACCTGAGCTCAGCCTCCTGTCAGATCAATGGTAGCATTAGATTCTGAGTACGAACCTTATTGTGAACTGCACATGTGAGGGATCTAGGTTGCACATGACAATGAAATGCCTGATAATCTAAGGTGGAACAGTTTCATCCTGAAAGCATTTCCACCCCTGCAACCACTCTCCCACCCCCATTCCCCCAACTCCACATCAATACTTCAGGCTGTAGTATCCATTAGAGCAAGAACTATTTATGTTTTGTTAACTATTATCTTCCTAGAATTTATATCACTCCTTGGCACATATCGGTGAGATCAAATCATCTTTTTGTGGACCATGTGATGATCTTACATACTGATAACATACGATGATGAGACATTTGTTCAAAATGATAATTATTGGTATCTAGCTGAAATTTTTCACCTCTCTAGTGTCTGTATTATTTAGTGTAAAAACATGACACTGTAAAAATTTCCTGGGGTTATTTTATCCAGAAATCAGTTTCCATTTCCTTTCCATCTTGTTCCAACAAATGCTATTACTACTCAAAAGAAATTTAAAAGGCCATTTACTATTCTTAATAGAGTATTTTTTATGATAATTCAAAGAAAATACTAGACATGTATGTTGCTGTAGCTATAGCTACAGCAATTTAGGTTATACCTCTTTCACAAATAAAGTACTCCGGTTGAAGACGTTATTGCTAGTTTAATGTTGCTCAAACTCACATGTTCTTGCAATTAAGACAGATATTATTGAAAAAGAAATTTGAATAGCAATAGGCAGTGTTTTCCTAACAGCCTGTTATAAATATTTAACCTTGCAATCTTCTTTACGTGATGTAGTAAAAACTCATTCTTTAGAGCAAATGAATAGAGTTGCATTTCAACGCCTGTGCTCCTATAATATGAGCCAAACTGCTTTGTAAGTACATATTTTGAGATACACAAGTTAGAAATTTCAGCTGTTTTCACCTGAGAGGCTCTTGGTTAGTTTCAATTTTTTAAAAATTACTTTGATAGTTGGAATTATTTAATTATGAAAAGTATATCTGATTTTAAAAGTGTATATATATATATATATATATATATGTTCACAACAATATGTAAAATAAATAAAATCTCTCATTAAAGATCCTATTTGCATTCATTAAGACTACTGTCATAATAGTTTGTTTTCCTTCCAGAAAATTTCAGTTACCAGATATTGACACATATGCAGGTATGCGTTTTTATTTTGTTGACAAATAGAATAAATGCTATGCATAATTTTGTACTTTCTCCACTTAAAATACACTTTGAATACCTTCACATAGTAGCAAATACATTTTTATTGCAGTTTTATTAAGGCTTGGATAATAATTCATGGTAGAAATATATGATATCTATAATGGCACTTAAGTTGTTTGTATATTTTATTGAAACTGATAACAAAAAAGCATTTATATGCATACAACTATACATGGACATCAAAGTATATGTTTAGAATTAATTGCTACTTGAATAGTTAAAATTTTGCCAAATTGCCTTTCCAAGAATTTGTATCCATTTACATTCCCAAGGGGATATGCAAGAATGATCATTTTATAGATCCTAATAAACATGTGACTTAAATATGTATTTTGAAATGTATGATCTGATGATAAGAATGAAAATGCCAATTAATCCTTATATGGAACTTACTCTGTGCCAGAAACTTTATACTCTATGTGTTTGTGCATGTATCTGTGTACATTTGTGTATGTATATTTGTGTGTCTATATAGCTCTATACATATGTGCAGATATGTATTTAATATAAATTTATGTATATTCATGGAGACAGAGAGTTAAACAGATGTCTCAAATCTGTTAATTTCATATGCATTATTTATGTATCTGGATTACCACCATTTGAAAATATCTACAAACACATACCACATATATACACATTCCAAAGGAATACGTATGCATATATAGTGCATACGTATTCCTTTGGAATGTTTATATATAAATAGAATGTTTTCAATAATTCACAAGAAATTCTTCATTTCCACCAGGAAGAAGATTTGGCAATAGGTATTTCACTTTTGAAACTGATTTTTTTATATCTGCAATTTTTATTTCTGTAATCAATGAAAAAAATGGTTACTTAAAGAAGTAGAAAGAGGAAGAAGAGATTAAAGAAAAAGAAGAGAGAGATTACACTCACAAGCACTAGTCTCAGATAGGGATAGTGGCATTATTTTTCAAACCTTCAATAAACAGATAATAATTGATCTATTTTTTATTTACTTTTACTGTTAATGTTTTTTATTTAATTTCAACTTTTATTTTAGATACAGGGGGTACATGCAGATTTGTTACATGAGAATATTGTGTGATGCTGAGGTTGAAAGTGTAGATCTTGTTACCAGGTAGTGAGCATAGTGCCTGCCTGATAAGTAGGTTTTTAAAATTTCTTTTTAACCTCCTCCTTCATCCACCTTCTAGTGGTCCACAATGTCCATTGTTCCCACATTTATGTACATGTGTGCTCAATGTTTAGCTCCCATTTGTAAGTGAGAACATGTGGCCTTTGGTTTTCCATCCCTGCCTTGATTTGCTTAGGATTATGGCCTCCAGCCCCATCTATGTTGCTGCAAAGGACATGATTTCATTTTTTTTATAGCTACATAGTAGTCCATAGTGGATATGTAAATTACTCTACTGAAATTCTTTTAGAACATGCAGAGAGAAGTAACGATTCAAAATTATTTTTTTAATTAGCAAGTAGTAATATTAAAACTTAACAAACATAATATAAATACTAAGAATTATCAATCTTCTTTAAGAATGTTGAGGAAACCATTCTAACAGTGTCATCAATTTCTGTCTAATTTTGAATACTCTCTTCCACTAAAAAGGTCTATTATTCTAATACACCTACTTCATTAGACTCATTGCATTTTAATTCTCACTTTTACACATAAATTTGGGGATTTAATAGTGAAGTACGAATTGTGAACAAAAAAAGATGTGGCTCCTAATTTTTGCTGCTTTTAATCTAATGGTGAAGACAGAATTAAGGCAAGTAATTTAAGAGCATACATTTTATGGGATGGTTGGCACAGAATGATGTATTCGTAGTGATTAGGAAGGTTTTTCCTGAGGATGCTTTGAGCTGTAACTTGAACTTTGTGTGTAATTTACCAAGCAGAAATCAGGAGTAAAAGTGAAATAAGAAAGTATTCCAGATTAAAAAAAAATAGTTCAAGAAGAGAAGTGACATATCTGAAGAAGTAAATGAACCAAGTATGATTGAACCACAATGGGAGAGCATGAGGGTTATCATGAAACTACTCTGAAGAGTTGGACAGGGACTTCATTGAGGAAAATGTTGTCAACCATATTAAGAAATTTGAAGTTTATCTTTAAGAAAGTTGCTTTATCTAACAAATACATACCGTTAAATTATGCCAGGGATGTTTCTAGATTCTGGGGTATTGCTGATGAACAAAACAGAAAAAATTCCCTACCTTCATTAAGTTTACCTTCTAGTGTATTTTGTAGGTACTTTAACCTTAAGTGTGGAATTAACATCTGCAGAATGAATCTGACTGAATGAAGCACAGATATACAGACCAAGCACAAATTCCCCAAGACACAACAGTCAACAGTAGATCAAGCCAGATGTCCTACACATAACTTTACCCAGATATGTGTTCTTCCCTTTCCTGATAGCTTATATTTAACCGAATTACATAAACTTACTTAGTGACTACTTTTGTTAGGAAGCATTTCTTGTAGTAAAATGTCTCCTGATTTTAGCTTTCTAAGACACAGGCGCAAACCAGTTGATTTTTTTTTTTTTTTTTTTTTTTAATTTGAGAGAAAGTAGTGGTTTAACTCTAGGCAATACTGGAGAAAGAAATAAAAGATCAAAATAAATAATTTTAAGTTGCGTGGAAATCCAATATTTGCTCCCTTGCTATCTTTGGCCCAGGCTTTCTACTGCCCTATGCATTTTTAAAAGAAAGAATTTGATCCATAAAAGTTGTACAGTTGAGAGGGTCTATAGTGAATGGTGGGAACAGGTGAAATAGTTAAGGCACAAATAAATACACATACTGACCTCTCCAGTGTCATACAGTAAGTTCTTCACAAAGACTGGAACAAGGTGGAGGAAATAAAAACGTATAGTGAATGGGAAAGGAAGCAAATTGTTTGCATCCCTACCATTGTACAGACATTTGAGAGATGCAATTATTTTTACAGATCATTTTCTTGGATCTTTGCAATACCTTGACACTCTGACCCCTACATTACAGGAATTACAAGATCAGACAGATAGACAAAGTGTTTGAATCCACATCTGTTTAATTTCAAAGAGTTGAGCTCATGGGGCTCTCTGTAAGTCAGAAGTAAGTAATATTTAATAGCCCTTTGTTCTCTGGACATATGCTCAAGTTGTACTTTCACCATATCAACAGAAAGTTTTCTAATGAAAATAATATTATTAAAAATTATTAAAGATAATAGTGACACATTTATTACTTCTATTTTTACGAAGAGTGCTAAATCCTGTTCCTTAGACATATAAGTAGGTTACTATGGGGAAAAGTAAAATTACATTCTACTTTTAGAAAAGAAAGTGAAATAGGTTTTGTTTAAAGAGGACAATATCTTCTTAAGATTTAATTCATATTGCAGACTACTATATATTCATCATCTACTTATTGAAAAAGCCAAACATATACTAGGGTATATTTATGTTTAATGCAGTTTCAGATATTAGATTTGAATGGAAAGTTTGTAGGTATGTTTATCTTTTTTTGGATTTTCTTTTACCTATTTTGCATGAGAATATTCATGGTAAGTGATATATATATATATATATATATATATATATATATATATATTAAATGAGCTGATTTACAATTCAGTCAAAGAAATATTTAGAAGGTAGAAACATGTTAGCATACATAAAGGCATTCATAAGGCCATATGAAGGATGGAGTGGTTACTATTCCCCAACATTGTTTTTCCTCTTGAATTATTTTTCATTAATTAATCTTGTCTCCAGTTCTCTATTATATATCTAGGATAAAGATTGTATGTGGGATTGGTGAAGGAGGAGGTTAAATTGTGTCAAAATCCAGTATTTGCTCCCTTGCTATCACAGGCTTTCTACTTTCCTATATATGACAGTCATTAATGATTAATATCTGTCCCTTAATTAATGATTAATGCTTCTTAGACAGCAGAGATGTCAAAATAATAGGGTATCAATGGATCAAGGATAAAATGATACTAAGGAGAGTTCACATAGAATCTGCCAGACCATATATATTCCAAAGATCAGAAAACTGCTCTCCCTGAAGAGGAGCCTCTAGGAATGTTCATCAGGCAGTTGAGCTGTATTATTAGCACAAGGATTTTTAAAAACTAGGTTGATGTAGATTTGGTAAGAAAATAACTGGGGTTTCCGGATCAGTTTAATTTTTAGCTCTGTCACATAAAAAACTGTTATTTTAGAGGGTATGAAACATCTGAAGACTCAGCTTCCTCATTTGAAAGCTGTGGACAATGTCTGTCTTCATAGAATTCTCTAGGTATTAAAATAGAAAGTGTAAAATGAGCCCTAGTGCACTAACAGATAAATGCCAAGAATATGATAAAAAGCTCCTCTCTTTCCTTTGTGTGCATACACTATGAGACTGGAAATGGTATTATTATGGAAGAACATATTACCATGGACACTTTCAACTTTAACTTTATGCCTGTTATCATAATTGTTTATAAAAATTGCTATTTCATAGGAAAATATATATAGTTGTATTAATTGACTTACTCAAACTGAAAAAGCCAGTCTTTCAATAAAATTGCTTTCCAACTTGGACCAAGCAGAATGGCTCCCACAAAGAAAGGTCCAGAAGAAAAAAGACTGTTCTGCCATCAAGGAGATGGTGACCCGAGAATGCACCATCAACATTCACAAGCGCATCCATGGAGTGGGCTTCAAGAAGCATGCCCCCCAGGCACTCAAAGAGATTCGGAAATTTTCCACGAGGGAGATGGTAACTCCAGATGTGCGCATTGATACCAGTCTCAACAAAGCTGTCTGGGTCAAAAAAATAGGATGTTCCACACCATATCCATGTGAGGTTGTCCAGGAAACTTAATGAAGATGAAGATTCACCAAATCACTTCCATGCTTTGGTTACCTACCAATTTACCTGTTACCACTTTCAAAAGTTTACTGTTAATGTGGTTGTACCTATGCCACAATCCTGCATGATCTGCACATGTACCCCAGAACCTAAAGTGCAATTATATATATATATATATATATATATATATATATAATGTGATTGTGAACTAATCGCTGATCATCAAATACATCAAATAAAGTTATACAATTGCAAAAAAAAGAAAAACATTTAAGCCAAAAAGTCAACTAAAAGTTACCATGATTTATTTTATTAAATACAATAAAAAATTTGTCATATTTCAAGAATCTTAACTGACATAGGATAACGTCCAAGACATAATTATAAAAATTCGTATATATAACTACATAAAATATTATCCCAATGTAATCGACAGTAAGCAAACACACAAATATATGATGAGAAGGAAATGCACTTTAATAAAACAATACTTATTTTCGGGTGATCAGATGCTACGTACTCTTTTATCTTATTTTTTTTAATGTGTATGTAAGCATCTGGGTGTATGTGTGTGAGAAAGAGGAAAAAAAATATGTCTTCTCTAGGAACATTAGCTTTAAAACAGGAAATTTCCAATACTTGACCATTTCTGGTCAGTTTTATGTATTTTCTAGAAAAATACATAAAAGTAATTTCATCCGAATTTCAGTTAAATTTGCAATCATGTGATTATAAAATGTTAATTTTTGAACAGTGTCATATCTGTGATGTGCAGTTATTTCATTTTGATTTTTTTCAGTATGTACTATTCAATATTTGATTTCCAATATAACAAATTTGAAAGACAATAAGCACCATCAAAAAATTTTAAGAAAAATAACTGTCCCACAAATTCTGAAATTCTTTTATTATTCTCTTTACAAAGTCTCTAAAGTGGATCAAGCTTTTAAACGACTTGTTCACATTTGTTTTCTAGAATATGAAATGAAGACTTGGGTTGTTAAATAGATTTCTCCTAATTGCCAGTTATGAGAATCTCTAGGACCAGAATCACATTTTAAACATTAATTTCTGTAGTACAATAATCTTACCCTCAGGGTATGTAACTTCAGATATGTTGTTTATTCAAATTTTACATCATAATGTAAATTCTTGAACTTATTGTTTCAAAAATTACATATTATATATTTCCCCTTAAGAATACTTTGTATATTTTTAGCATAGTTAATTTGGGTAATGGATTGACTTAAACATATTTTACAGTATAATTGACCTTTCCCATGAATATAATGGCTTTGCTTATACTGGAAAATATATCAAAGCCTATTGTAAAGAATGTACCTTCATTGTAAATTTTAGTTTGAATTGGCTTGGGTGTTTTGAGTATAAAGACAATCAGAGGTTTGATCTCTGCTACATGTATACAAAATTTAATAATGTTAGCAATTATTTATTACCTAAGTATTCCAATACCCATTCTAATACATGGAGAATCACGTAAAAAATAGCTATTATAAACCCAGTTTAGAGTTTCCACTAAAAACTATGAAACAGAAATGTTTTTATTATTTCTCTTCTCAAGGCTTATAGCAGGAACTCAAAACAAATATAAGAAATAAGGTGATCATCAGAATCTGTAAATGGCCATATCCCAAACTACAAAACGTAGAAAGCATTTGGCACATATGCTGAAATTTGAATCAAATTGGAGAACACCGCCAAGTTTTAATACATTCTTCTCTGAATTTCTTATCAGTTTTCGGCTCTCCCTGGTAGAAAGTAACAATCTATAAAAAGCATAACAATGCCTGCACTGAAGAAAACAGAACTGGAATAAAAACACTGACTGTTATCATCTTCATTTGATGGAATGTATCCTCACACCTGAAATGAAGCTTCCAAAGGCCGCGGAGGAGCTCTACCACTGTTCATAATCAGCTGAAGAGACAGATGTAAACTAAATTAGAGGTTTGTGACATGAGAGGAGATCCTGTTCACTGTAAAAAATGAAGAGAAATATACTTCTACGGCTGAGGAGAGAATGTGGTAAACTGGATGCAAACACATGAGAGAACACTGACTGCCTCTGATGAGCAATGGCCAAGTTCCACACATAGGACACACTTTCTGGTCCTTCCAAGACGATTATTGAGCAGGTAGCTGTCCCTGATTGAGTTGTCTGAAATCAAGATATGTAGTTGGTCAGTAATAAAACCAGCAAGAGAACAACTGGTAGATGATGAATAAATACAATAATTATGATATGGAATTTCAAATGTATGACTCTCAAAACTCTATTCCTAAGCATAATGCAAAATCTGAAAATCAATCAGTGGAATCCCAGTTTGAGGTCAATAAATTCAAAGAACTTGAAGAAATTACCTAGGTTAAGTGAACAGGAAAGGTGGAATATTTAGAAAACATAAAACACAATAACCCAGGATGAAGGAGTGAAAAATAACTGAAGAATAGTAATACTAAAAAGTATCTTTCATTTTCCTAGCCATCTTCTAAAATTAAAGGATGTCATTTTCCAAAACAAAATATGCTGCTGGTTGTTCACTGTGCTTTGAATACTTTTAGATATATTTGCATGTATTTTAATCTGGTTCCAATCTACTTTATCTTAATTCCCTTTCAACATATCTTATTTGTTGTCTTGTTTAATTATGTGCTGTAAACTTTTGTGGCTTATTTTCTTCATATTGGTCTTTCTGTCACTCTATTTAAAAGAGCCGTTTTCAAACCACTTTTGATGTTGCTGATATTCTGTAAGAACCAAGTCAAATGTTAGTTTCTCTGTGAAATTTTCCATTATAAGTCAAAAGTAACTACTCTTTTATTAATTTGTTAAAATTTCTCTCAAAATATATAATACATCTTTCCTTCTAGTAAATGTTTATTGAAGTCCTCTGTACATTTTTAAAAATTAGGTTATTTATTTTTTGCTATTGAATTGTAGGCACTTCTTACATATTTTGAATATTAACCCCTTATCAGATTTATGGTTTGCAATTTTTTTCCTTCCTTGGGTTGCCTTTTCACTTTATTTATTATTTTCTATGCTTGCATAAACTTGTAGTTTTATATAGCTCCACTTCTCTATTTTTGCTTTTGTTGCTTTTATTTTTGGTGGTATATCCAAAAACCCATTGCCAAGACCCATGTTATGAACATTTGCCCGTTTTCTTCTAGGAGTTTTACATTTTCAGGCCTTATTTGTAGGTCTATTAAGATGATTTTGTGTATGTCTGTGTAAGCTAGAGATCCAATTACATTATTTTGCATGTGGATATCCAGTTTTGCTAATGTCACTTATTAAACAGATTATCCTTTCACCATTGTGTATGTCTGGCACCCTTGTTGAACAACATTAGTGGACTAAGAAGTCATGGGTTTATTTTTGGAATTTCTATTATGTTCCATTGGTCTATATGTCTGTATTTATGCCAGTACCATCATATTTTAAATACTGTAGCTTTGTAATATATATGAAATTAAGAAGTGCGATGCTTCCAGCTTTGTTCTTTTTTCTCAAGATCACTTTACCTACTTTGTTGTTTTTGTGTGTGTGCGTGGTTTTAATTCATAGATCATTTTTTCTATATCTGTAAAAAATGCCATTGAGATTTGGATGGAAATAGCAGTGAATCTGTAAATCACTTTGGATAGTATGGACATTTTCACAATAGTCAGTCAGATTACTTTCTTAATTTTCTTTTTTGATCACTGAGGTGGGAGGATCTCTTGAGGTCACAGGTTCAAGATCAGTCTGGGAAACATAGCAAGATCCCTTCCATACAATAAATAAATACATAGTGTGGTATGCATATATACAATGACATACTATTTAACCATAAAACAGAATGAAATCCTATCATTTGTGGCAAGATATATGAACCCGGAGAGTACCATGTTAAGTGAAATAAACTGGACACAGAAAGACAACTACTACATAATCTCACTCGTATGGAATCTAAAAAAGTTGATCTCATAGAAGTAGAGACTAGAATAGTGGTTACCAGAGGATGGAGAGAGTAGGTGGAAGAAGAGATGGAAAGAGATTGGTCAACAAGTACAAAATCAGATTAAACATAAAGAATAAATTCTAGTGTTCTGCTACACAGACGGGTTTCTATAGTTAATATTAATGTAGTGTATATATCAACATAGTTAGAAGAAAGAATTTTGAATATTACTACAAGGAAATAATAAGTGTTTAAAGTGATAAATATCCTAACTACCCTGATTTGATCACATATGCATACATGTATACAATGTATACATGTATTGAAACATCACACTGTACCCCGCAAATATGTACCATTATAATACTATGTGTTAATTATAAATAAAATAACATAATTTGTTAAGAGGTTAGATCTCATATTAAGTATTCTTACACACATACCACTACCACAAAAACACAAAAGTGCATAAGGAAATTTCTGAAGGTGATAGATATATTTTTTTAACTTGATTTTGGTGATAGAATCATGGGTATACGCGTATGTCCAGACTCCCCAGTTTGTATATATTAAACATGTGCAGTCTCTTTGTAAAATCACATCTATCACAAATATTCTACACTTACAACTAAATTAATCAGTAGTGTTCATATAATCATTTTTGTTTGTTTGTTTGTTTTTTGAGACACAGTTTCACTCTGTCACCCAGGCTGGAGGGCAGTGGCACAATCTTGGCTTACTGCAACGTCTGTCCCAAAAGTTCAAGCGATTCTCCTGCCTCAGCCTCTCGAGTAGCTGAGATTACAGGTGCCCACCACCATGACTAGCTAATTTTTGTATTTTTAGTAGAGATGTGGTTTTACCATGTTGGCCAGGCTGGTCTCAAACTCCTGACTTCAGGTGATCCACCTGCCTCGGCCACCCAAAGTGCTGGGATTACAGGCATGAGCCACCACGCCTGGCATTTTTTTTTTCACCTGAAGAATTCAAGGCACGTATTAAGAAACTTTGAATCAATAGGTATAGTAAAAGAAAAAAAGAGGCTGAGTTTGTCATTTTCAAAAGGAGATTCTATGTATTTAGTCTGCAAATAACCCAGAATTATTTGTGGAGGGTTTTGAAGGAATTAGCCATTTGTAGAAAACATAATATGTAGGGTTTTGCAAAAAGAAGAAAAAGCAAAAAGAAGCATTAGAGTGACAAAAGGATAAGCCCAAAATGGGATTTTCATGAAAACCCATTTCAACAACCTGAGTCAGAGAAATTTATCTGCAGCCAGCAGTATCTGTTGCCATACAGAGGTCTAGAAATTTTGAAAGTTTATGGGACAAAAAAAAGACAAAAACCAAACAAGGATTCACAGATGGAACAATTAGATGATTACTAAAACAAGAATACAGTCCAAGGGAAATATTGAAGAAGAATTGTGAGAATTGGGATGTTAATGAGAATGTCAGTCTCAGAGAGAGTCCTGATATCAAACCCCAAATATCTGTGGTAAAATATTAACTTTCTTGCCTTAGTTTAGAATAATTATATTCTAGTGAATCTCAAACCTGCATGATTATCAACATGACTGGGTGTTTCATAGCATACAAATCCCAAATTCCACTTTTAGAGTCTTAGGACCTATAAGCTTGTATTGTAACAAACAAAAAACAAACAAACAGAGACTGGGAGCATGGGCAACATAATGAGACCCCCTCTCTAAGAAAAAAACACACACACACAAATTAGCTGTGTATTCTGGCAAACAGCTGGAGTCTCAGCTACTTGGGAGGCTGAGGTGGGAGGATCACTTGAGCCCAGGAGGTCAAAGCTTCAGCGAGCAGAGTTCACACCTCTACACTCCAGCCTGGGCACTACAGTGAGACCTGTTCAAACAATAACCAGATAAAGAAAGGTCATTCTAACGTTCACTGTGTTTGTTTTAGGGTGGAAACATGGTACAGATAAAGTCAGCCTATGCTTGACTTAATTTTTTCCTCTTCATCTAGAGATTTTAATTTCATTTCTTCTGTTTTCCCACTGAATTTTTCTCTTAGTGTCTTGCCCTAATTCTTGTCACAGTTCTGCCCCTTGGATATCTGCTTTGTGTGGTGCAAGGTGCTTAATTTTGTTTCTGTTTCAAGGAACAATCCCAAGTGCCTGATGATGAGTTTTCTTCCACTCCCCAGTAGGTCTCAGCCCCAAATCCTTGCTGATAAATAAGCAAGCATCTTTGATTTTCCTTGCACTAATATCAACAAGATCTATCTTGACTTAACAGCTTCTATCTGCACATATCTGTCAACAGATTCAAGAATCTCTGTAATTAATATGCTTATCCTAGTGTTGATGGTACAATTGCAAACCTATAATTAACACTTCAGTATATAATTAATACTAACATTTCAACCATATATTACAGCTGACACATTTCTGATTAAACGAACAAACTGAATTCAACAAACATTTATCTGCAACTACAGTAATTAGATGAAGACTGTGGGACAATGACAAATCAGTTCCAAAGACAATAATTTGCAATCTCTTGAACAATGGAAAAAAAAGCCCACAATTGAACCATGTTATAATTTCAATAATGCTGAAACACTAACAGGTATTTTCACACAAACCATGTATAATGAAATAGTTTTTTTAAATATTCAATTACAGTTCTATACAAGAGCTGAAAATTTATTTTCTTCCAAGAGCCAGATAATAATTATTTTCAGCTTTGTGCGCCATTCCATCTCTTTGACAGCCATTCAACTTTTTCATAATAGGTGTGCCTGTGTTCCAATAAACTTTATTTACAAAATATTTAAAAAGCAGGTGGCTGAATTTACCCCCAGGTTGTACTTTACCCATTCCTGTTTTAGTGAACATACTTGGATCAGTGGTATATTATACATTAGTGCAATGTAATGTAAAAAGATTGCTTTCATTTTCAAAATCTTTTGTGTAACACATCTTGAAGACATGATACACTTTGTATTATTTTCACAATATAAAAGTTCTAGAATTTATGTTATCAAATATTTATTCCATACTCTGTGTTCCATGATGCACGAGGGTATTGCATACCAATACATGTATTGGTATGCAATTCTTTCTGACAAGCTTTGTTTCAAAGCGGCTGCACTATTTCCTAGGATTGCTGTAACAAATTACCACAAATCTGGTGCCTTAACACAACAGACATTTATTTGCTCACAGTTCTGAAGACTAAAAGCCTGAAATCCAGGTATCAGCAGTGCCAAGCTCCCTCAGAAAGCTCTAAGGAAGAAGCTTGCCTTGCTTTTATCTACCTGATGTTGGCTCTCAGCAATCCTTAGTGTCCCGAGTTTGTAGCTGCATTACTTCAATCATTTTCAAGTCACCTTTTCGTTGTGAGTGTATCTGCCCTCTCCTTTTCTTTTAAGAACACCAGTCACCTTAAATCTAGGTCAATTTCGTCTTAAGATCCTTCACTATTAACATATGCAAAGACTCTATATTCAAATAAGATCATATGCTATGGCTCCAGATGGATATGAATTTGGGGAGGGGACAGTATTTAATCCACTGCACTAGTCACTATTTTTAAATTAAAGTATTTTTTCATGACTCCTTCAATTTTTTCAAGTAGAACAATTTTGTTTTTAACTCTTCAAAGAGCAGAGTTCAAAGCTTTTGTCAATTTGGTACTGTTGAGTAACAGAACTACTACAGATTTTAGCAGAATCAGGGAATTAAATAAAAATTAGAGTTGAAATAAACATCAAAGAGTTGATATGAATTTTCTGGAAGGTGGTAGCTGAAAAATAGGAGAAAAATATATGGGAGTGACTGTAGAAGCCAAGACTCATGGAGAAGTCTGAGATGGCTCTACTCTGTTTCATTAAAACTACAAAATGAGAGCTAATGGAAATATCTCCAAACTGTCAAATATGTCCACCATGACTGCAAAATGAGAGCTCATGGAAGGTCTACAGAATGGCTGTTTATACTTTCATAACTTTCTAAGAATATTAGCTTCTACTTCATATACACCTTCATAGAATTTCCTTTTATTGGCAAAGTCAAACCCAGAACCATATAGAGAAGGGGATTCTGGGCAATGCTTTCCAGCCTTCACAGGGAGTGCATATATATATATATATATATATATATATATATATATATATGGCGAGAGAGAGAGAGGGAGTGGAGAGAGAGAGAGAGAGAGAGAGAGAGAGAGAGAGAGAGAGAGAGAGAGATCCACCAGGAAATTAAGCATAGCCTGTGCCTTTTTCAACTTGGCATCTATAGTCACCATTTTAACCATATTTATTTCACATATAATATGTAAAGTGGGATCAAATTCTACAGTCAGTGCAGTATCCCTGCTATTTGTAGAGTAGTTCATTGGTATAAGGAGCCAAAATTGACCTTCTGGCCATCTCAGCTTTCATAGTTTTGAACTCTGGTGGAAAAAGGCAGTAATGTTTTTGGGTTTTGTGGGGGTTTTCTGAGTGAAGTGGCGGTAGGGGAGTTAGTTTATGAGTACACAACTGCCTGACTCAGTCTGGTGGGCAGAGGTAAGTTATGTTATGGTATGGTATTGTATGGTATGGTATGGTGTGGTGTGGTGTGGTGTGGCGTGGCATGGTGTGGTATGGTGTGGTGTGGTATGGTATGGTATGGTATGGTATGGTATGGTATGGTACGGTATGGTATGGCATCATATTGTATCATATCATATCACAAAAATGAGCATAAGTATATACCTATTATCCAATAAAACCCTTAACTATTGAGTATCATCCTTTCTTCAATATACAATCACTAAAAAATGTGACCATAGTTCATTTAGAGAGAGTTAGAAAAGCAATTGGGAGAATAAATTGTATTTATTTATTTACTGCACAGGAAGAGAGCCCTTCATTAAGGACCTAAACTCTTTTTCTCTTAAAGATTCCTGGGCCTGTGAACAGGCTCAATTCTGGAAATAACATGTGGAACCATGACTATTATAAAACCTTATTTATGTAAATCCTTAAGAAGTCTACTGTATTAGTCTGTTTCCACATTGCTATAAAGAACTGCCTGAGACTGGGTAATTTATAAAGAAAAGAGTTTTAATTGACTCACAGTTCCACATGGCTGGGAAGACTTCAGGAAAGTTACAATCATGGCATAAGGTGAAAGGACAGCAAGGCAATCCCGAGAATTTCATGATATACTAGCAAAAGACTGTCCAAGATCCCTGCGGGTCAAACCACTCTTGGTAGTACTCTCGTCCTGCTATGTATTAGGCTCACTCTATGTAGCTTGTCTCTAGTGATTAAGTGACACTGTATGGCCCCACCATTATAAAATTCCATCATTTCATTATATTTAGTAATCTCATTTTGATAACAGCATTTCCTACCACTGTGCTTTGCTTGTAGAGAATAACCTCTGCCATGCCTTTTGAAGTGCTGTTGCTTCCCTCCTTGTGCGGGTTGAATTTCAAACAACAACAACAACAACAACAACAACAACAACAACAAAAACACATTGAAGAGCTGTAAACGTGACCTCATTTGGAAATACAACCTTTGTAAATATTATTGAGTTAAGTTGAGCTCATACTGGATTACAGTGGGCCTCAAATTCAATGACTGGGGTACTTAGAGAGAGATTTAGGGAAAAAGAGACACAGAGGAGACATGCAGAGAACACGGCCATGAGAAGACAGAGACAGAGATTGGAGTTACAATGCCAAATAATCAAGGAGTGCCAAGGATTGACAGCAAACAGCATCAAGAAGAGGTTAAGAAAAGACCATGCCTTAGAGCCTTCAGAGGGAGCACAGCACTACCAATGGCTTGATTTCGGGTTTCTAGCCTATAGAATTGTGAGAAGTAAATTTCTGTTATTTTAAACTGCCAAGTGTATGGTAACATATTAAGACAGACCTAAGAAGCAAACTCCCTCACTAATATGTCTCACAAGGCTGTGCTGAAGAGGTTGTCCTCTTGATTTTCTCAGGGGATCTAGTTAGGAATAAGGGATCAGGTTACATAAAATAAATCCACTCCATCATTCCTACCTTCTTTAACTTTGAGCACGAAACATTTTCTAGCATCTCAAGTATACATATTTTTAAAATATTGGCCTTCATCATATCCTAATTATCAGAAAATGAGATTATTTATGCCTTTCAATCGAATCAGGTCAGATGATTAATTCTAATTTCACGACTTAAGTCTGTACTCACCAAAGCACTTATGGTACTGAAACTTTTATTAATCCTGGTATATTCAAGGAACTAGAGCCACTACAATTTTTCAGGGAAAAATTTAATAAAGGAATTTGAGCTTAAAGAAATGTAGAAGGATATGTTAGAGGAAAGGTGTGGAGTACCTTAGCCAAAGGCATGGAGAGACAGTTGCTAATGGTTTCAAACTGGAGGAGGTAGAGAAGGCAGAGCTTGTAGAGAATACTAAGAAGTCATTACATTCACCGTCTACTACCAAAAAGGAGTTAGCTGGAGAACAGCATGACTGCAATGTCTTGGTTCCCAAGAGTAATGGCTTCTAAATCTCACCTAAGCTCCTCTCATTGGCAAACCTTAAACCAACACCATATACTTAAGAGGATTCTAGAAAACCTAGTTCTCAGCTTTGACAGTGAGTGCTGGGTAGAAGAGCGTAGTGTCTCTGACACAGGGTCCCTCCATTACAGACGAAAAATAGTTCCATAATATTTCTAACTATAATTTTCTATCTGTATGCTTCCATATATGAGTTCTTCCTTAGAAATGGAGATAAGACTATTCCTGAAAATATTACCTTAAATTCTAGTTCTACTTGAATGCTGTTGACCCAATTTGGTTTCCAAGCCTAGAAGTAGGTAAGAAAATATTCTAATTTTCTCTAGATTTTAATTTTTGTATAAAGACCAAATAGATTTTTAGCAACACCTTGGTGAGATTTCAGTTAAACTGTATGCCTATGCCATTAAAGCATCTGTCTTAAACTCTGACAAAAACAGGTAAGATGTTTCAACTAAGATGTATCACTAGTCCACATTCAATTGCTGACATCATATGAAAAGAAGCTTCAAGTTCAAATGGAGATTCTATTGTAAATTGTAACCACCTACATTTCTAATTATCATACTGAACTACACAATGAAGTAATAGAGTAATGCTGGATTTTTACTTATACCATGAAAGGCAATACATTGCTTAGTCATGCTCATATTCACAAGATAATATCATAATGGCATAAGAAACTGCTTGATGATTTTGAAAGTCTCTCTCAAACCATTAATTAATTTTTAGATGAATGAGATTATTTCATAAGGCAGGGGTATTTAATATTCCTAAATTATCAGTGATCAAATTTTGTTGTTGTCATTCTTCTTTATTGTAACAAATATAACCCTGTTTATGTGGTTGCACAAGAAAATTCCACTGCATGAAATTCAGTTTGCTCAATTACTCATAAATAGTCCCTCCTCTTCCTATTTCCCTCAAAAAAGGTTAAACAGAAATCAAACAAATCTGGAATTCTGACTATAAGCAGTCATACAGTTTCAGAAAACAGAAGCCAATATATTGAAGAAAAAAAAAAGAAAAAGAAAATACCCACATCAGACTGCACAGACTGTGATTCTATATTTGGAAGAATACGTAAATTTGCAAATACATATTTAGCCTCTTCACGTGATCCTTAGGTTTTATTGACACCTTTTCTGCAACATGTACCTTGTCTGCATTGTTAGTGGAAAAATACAGAATAAAAGAATCAAGAGAAAATATTCTCTTAGGCTTGCATATTCTTAGTAGATTTTGAGTGTACAAGTATGAAACTTAGAATTTAGGATGCATAACTGAGTCTTTCAAATCCATTTATTTAATAACTAGTATTTCACATGTACTTTAGATTCAGAACATTCTATTCAGCATCTAATTGATAATAGTCAAACTTAAATGCTATAATCATTTCGGAGAGCTAAATAGCTGCCATGACATTATAGTGAAGTATACTGAGGACAATTTGGTGTGAAATGTTTTCAACACATCAGCTATTAGAATATCATTTATAGAAAAAGTAAGTACAGTTAAATTTTATCAAATTCTGAGTAGGTCATTGGGGTATAGAGAAATAGAGGTTACAGATGTGTGTACCTAGAATAATGAGATATCAAAGTTGAAGATTTCAAATACGATTTTTAAGCTAAAAGGAACATATTTCTAAAATTATATCATAGTGGCAAAGAGCAGGACTTCTGGAGTTAGAATACTTAGTTTGAAGCCGGCTTCTAACAAGTATCTAAAATTCCTCAGTGAGAACTTTGGGAAGTGCTTTAATTTTGCTGAGATTGAGTTTCATTTTTGTGAAAATGAGGATTAAAAAATAATTCCAAGCTCCCACATAAAACATTTAAACATTTAAAGTGGTTCCGAACACCCGGAAAAATTGCAGCAAGAGTAATGATTAATTGTTAAAATGTCAAATGTATTTTGTCCAATTACATTGAAACATGGAATACACATTTTGGCATGTAGATACCCATATTCCCTGAAACACAGATTCAATTGCTATATGATTTATCTTTAGATGATCTTGCAATTGTAACCAAGATGTGCCATATTTTTTCACTATTTAAAACTAACACTTCCTTTAATGGCTTACCACAGAAAGTATAGTTTTCAGTTATTTGAGGGTTTTGTTTTATTCCTTTTATTGTTCCCTCCTTCTGTCCTGCCTTACTTTCCTTCCTTTCTCTTCAAACCAAATTTTCCTATCCAAGTATTCCTAAAAATTCTAAGGGAAGATCACATAACCTCTACAGACAGCTGATTTCAGACTTTAGTCTCAGTCTGAAGTTGTCAAAGGTGATAGTTATTAAAGCATTCCCATATTGATTCATCCTAAATGTAGATACAAGCTGCTTACTGAGAGGAGACGCGTATAGTTAGTAAAAATATCACTGTAACAAAAGAAAAGATAAAACCAAATTCTATCCACGGCTGCAAGCCTGAAGTACATATGCCTTCCCTGACCCATCTCCCCAGGCTCTGAAGTTTCTGTAAAGTGTAAAAATGAGTGAAGAAACAAAAAGTCTTCTGCAGAAGGTAATTTTGGCTTTCATGAATACATCCCTGGCTTCATGGCTTTTTTCTTATATTCTGGTCATTCCAAAAAATTATATGCATTGTTTAATGGATAAATTATTTCAAAATATATTAATCTTGAAATTTCAAACATCAAATTAACACAAAAGGTACAGCAACATAATAGATAAAAGGTATGCTAATTTAGTCATTCCTATTAAAGCACCAAAAATAAATTCATGGCATAAATGTTTGAAACATCTTACTGGCAGGTTTTAGTGCTTTAAAAAATAATATATCTTAAAAACAAAAATTACAGAAAACACTAATAAACATGCTAAATAGGTAAAAATGTACACTTTTCAATTTGATTGCACACTCGTACTGCTAATCTATTTGTGGGAAATAATGATATATTAGATGTCTATGAAATGATTTTTAAGGTTTAACCACAATGGGGAGGTTGGCTTGACACCTGTATACTGGCATTGTTGGTTGTGTCTGTTTCAGTGCTATTTTTACCCATTTCAAGTTGTGCGTTTGCTTATTTATTCATTTGAATTTTTGATGCATGAAACTACGTAAATTTTACTGCTTAGTTTATGACATATCACCTTCATTACAAGATGTGACTCCTTTTTTAATTTATTTGATTGTGTTTCTCCTTCATCTTTCACCATCACTGCCTTTCCCTTCCTTCCATAGGCACATAGTCTTAAGATTTTGGTGAAATGTTGTTGATCTATTATTACTGTCTCTGGAGAAAATGTCTGGGACAAGATGCTAAAATAAAAATAATACCTAGTGAAAGACCTGTCACTATATTTTACAAAAGGCCCTGTGTTCTCAGTGTTTGAAACTAAAAACAACTAAATACAGAACTATAAATAACAATAATAATAATAAAATAGTCAAAATTAAAGAAAATCACTCCTTTCGAATGTTTTGTATTTACCATTTTAGGACAATAGAAAAAAGTTAAAGTGTGTTTTTTTTTTTCTAGAAATAACTGTTCAAAACGGATTCTTCCCACAAGGTTGATCTTAACGAGTTAAGCTTTCTCAGCAGCCTCTATAGTCATAAACTTTAATTTGTTTAAATGCCAATATAGATGTGCAGAACTTATCTTCTCTATACATGGGCTGTTGAGGATCTCAATCATAATTATATCAATTTAAGAGGCATAGAATATTAATATTGTTACTAATTTACAGCAGCTGTCTCCATAAGCCTCAATTTTTAATGCAATAGTAATCATATAAGAGGTAGAGAAGAACATAGAGTAAGAAGTATTGATAATCTATATCAATTGTAATTTGTGGTATAAAACAATAGAAACCCTCTAAGTTTTCTGAACAGAACATGATAGTGTTGATTTTCTTGAAATGGTAGAGGGTGGGTAGGAGAAGGTGGCCTAAGAAACATATACTAACATTTACTACAAATTGTTGCCTTTATATCAAATGACAAATGAAATCTATGACAACCATATAGAAGAACAGTTCTGTTGGTATAATAAGCACAGCATATTGACTATGCTTTCCAAAGTACTTTTTAACGACTCTAATTTTTTTTTAATTGATGTTGATGGCCCTAGTGTTTAAAAATCAGTAACACTGCAAATCCCACAGAACAGAGTAGAAAGAATTGATCTAGTTTTTCCAACTTTTTAAAAGCAAGCCTTTAATTTGTTTTATATTCACAATGGCCTTTCGCATGATATTAGGCAAACTGAAGAACAGTATATCTCTATTATGCAATTGTTATAACCAAATCAAATTTTTATGCTTTAATTTTAGGAAAAACTTTTTCTCTTATCTGAGCATAACTCATTAGTTATAAGATAACTTGATGGGAGTTGGAGGCTGGACTTAGTGAATATCCATTTTCACCAGTGAACAATAAAGAGAACATGCAACTGTACTGTGCTGAAAAATAGGACACTAAAATGTGAAATTAAAAAAGACATAGAAAGTGAGGGCACAATATAAATTTACATGTACTTTCAGCCAGAGCTGCCTAAGTCCTATTAAGAAAGGCAGTAAAGGGACATTCATGTACTTTAGTAAGGAGTCTAAAAGCCACAAAAATATGTTTGACAGTGAGGCAAAGAAAGCAGAACCATCCAAAAGATGGTATTTTAAAATAAGAATGATCATGTATTAAAGTCAAATGGACAAAAACATCTGTTATAGATGTAGTGTTATTAGATATCTATGATACTCCATCATCATCAACATCACCATAGCTAAAAATCACTAAGTACTTATGGTTGGTCTAACACCGTAATGTGTCTATCGACTTCTTCAGGCCGCTGTTTTCTACAATTTACAGATAAGTAAGTTAAGACTCTCAGAGTTTCCTACAGTCTTACTATAAAATCAAATAATTTACCTTTAGCTCATATGAAATTAGAAATTAGACTAGAAACCTGGGTGTTTGTTTTTTCCTAATCCATTAGTAGAATTTTACCTTTTTCCAGGGGGGCAGGACGACAGTCTTGCTGTGTTGCCAGTCTGGAGTGCAGCGGTGGAATCTTGGCTCTCTGCAGTCTCCACCTTCTTCTGAGTTCAAGTGATTCTCATGCCTCAGCCTCCCAAGTAGCTGAGATTTCGGGCATGTGCCACCATGCCTGGCTAATTATTGTGTTTTAAGTAGAGACAGGATTTTAACTTGTTGGCCAGCCTGATCTTGAACTCCTGACCTCAAGTGATTTGCCTGCCTCAGCCTCCCAAAGAGCTAGGATTATAGGCATGAGCCACCAAGCCCGACATTGTTCTTTTAATCTCTTAACTGTGATTTATTTTATTAGATATGTTTTGACTGTTTGAAAAAATATACTGTACTTACAGTAGATCATTTTTAGCATCAATAATGTATAGTAGTTTAAATATCCAAATAAAAGAATATTGTTTTTGCTTATGAAATTAAAAAATATATTTATTGAGTTAATTCTTTCTAGACATATTCTTTATAAAATGGGACTAAGTTCATAGTTTCCATACAAACATAGTGATTCATTTCTTCCTAAATACCAAATATTATACCTCAAATTTAAACTAGCATACAAATTCCACTAAGAGATGTCTGTACACCAATCTATTGGCTTAAGTGTAGGATATAATTGTTGGATTTTCTCTATGATAATTTCTAAAAATATTTTGGTGGCATTGCAATAATTTAGTGAGATGGCAAATTTTACAACCCTGGCAAAAGCATAATTATATGCTTTATTTGTCCATGCTGAAGACTAAGGTCCATGCTAAAGACTGAAGCATATTTTAGAGAAATGATAAGAACACAGAAAATATAATTAGACTTCTGTTGTAGCTTTACATTTCACTCCCAGGATTATGCTTGGGTCTCTAAAATACTCTCAGACTTTATGTGTTTTTTAAATAAAGGAGACAGTGATATGGAGAATTTTAAATTGTAAACAATTTTAAACTATTTTTTATTGGTCTGTAGTATCAACACTTTTATTTTGGAGCTGATTTATCTTCCCAGGTATATTAGTCTTACACTAAAATTTTCTTCCTATTTTTGAATATATAATTATTTTAATAATCTGTTAGGTCATAGGATGACCATAAAGTGCATGGAAATAGAAAAAAAAATTATTATCCTACTCCAGCATTCCATAGGCTAGAACTGGAACAAAAGAAATATCTTTAAAAGTGGATATATATTTTAGATGTTAACAAAGGGAAAACTTAGGATATAGGGCTTAAATTCAGCTATTGATTCTAAAAATCTTTAGGTAGGCCAAGTAACTTTCATTAACACTGATGCTTCTTCCTTTCATTCCTGCCTTCCTTTACATATGAAAGAAGTGGTACACGGGAGCAAACAGTTCCCCTGGTTTATTTGCCATGAACAACTGATATTCTTCTAGACAAGAAGAGGAAAGATACGTTAGAGCTCTAATTTTGGTGAAATGTCATTTTAGCAAACATCCTAATTTGTTAGCAAATTTCTTTTTTCAACTAGTGTATGTTTCATTCAGCACATATATTTAAAAAATGTATGTTCAGCCTCAATTTTGAATCTTGGTTCTTTGTCATTCTGATACATATAAAGATGTATTTTTAAAAGCTGTCATCTGGGAATGAGTCAACGTCCTGCAGATCATTGGCAGGTAAGCCAAAGAGTTATTCCAGCAAATTATACTCCCAGCAGGGGTGGATGTAGACACTCGAACAAACTCTGGGCATGGTGACATCTGTATCTGTGGAAAGGGACCAATTTGCATACCATCTGGAACCAGACACTTGAGCTCCTTGAAGTCATAATGGAGAGACATTTTGGTTCTGGCAATCAGGGTTACAGCTATGTGGTGAGTTAAATGCTCCACACAGAGATGCTGACAGGAGTATTACAGCCCTGAAAAAGACAAACTGGGTGATATCAATAGACCAGCTAGAATTATTGTAATGAAAGGAAGCCATCTAAATTGGAAATTTCTGTTCTTTTGAAGAAGTTAGAAAGGCTTGTATTCAATATTAATTCCCGGTATTAAAGTTAAGTTCATCCTTTGAGCATAAGTTAGTTTTTAAAACATTAGTCTTGAGACTCAATTTTAAAAAGCATAGGGATGTTCTTTCGAAGGTGCAGCACACTGTGTCTGTAAGTTAACAGCTTGAGAGAAAATTACAGTCATTAGGGTGTAATGGTAAAGAGTTTTTATTTCTATTTAATTCAAATTAAATCTGATTCAAAATACATGGGGAACAGAGATGGTTATTGCCAGGAATGCTATTAAAGCTTCTGTTCAGCATTTCTGAAGACACTTTATTAAAACAAGACTGACAGTATCATCTCCTCCAGCGCTGTTCTGTTTGCTATCCCTTCACAACAACCCTAAATACAATTGCTTCAGTTTGAAATCGGGTATCAGAGACAGCAGGCAAGGGAAGAGAGGCATGTATAGAAACATTTACATATTATAGTTTATAATAAAAATTTAAAACGTTTACTTACCATTTCCAATATTGTGTTTATAAAAAGAAACTCTGCACTTGGTTTGTGACACCTGCATTTTTATAATCAATTAATTTTATTTCATTTTCTTTATAAACCAAATTGATTTTATTTTTATTACATTACCATGCTCATACTAAAGTAATTTTTATATAAACTTCTACTAACTTCTAAGAAGAAAATACTTAATGTACTTGTTTTAAATTTTTGTTTGCAACAATCCATGTTATTTCCTGCCCATCATCAGTTGTGATAATCAGTTCTTCTGTCTTATAATTTTTGGCTCCTTTATTCACACCAACCAGAGATTTTATTTATAGTAAAGCATCCTGTTTCTTTCTTTTCTTTTGATCTTTTTTTCTAAAATTTTCTTTTATTCCAGAAGCAGATTTTATACATTTTCAATTGCTGTTGTAGAAACTTGCCATAAATTTAGTGGTGTGAAATGACACAAATGTAGCATACATAGTTCTTGAGGTCAAAAATCTGAAAATTAGTATGTGAGCAGGAGTGATTTTATTATGGAGACGCCAAGACAGAATTTATTCCTTTTTCTTTTCAGCCTGTAGAGGCTCCCTGCATCCCCTGGCACATTTTCCTCACCAGCAATAGCACCTCTCTGAACTCTGCTTCTATCGTATCCCTCTTATGAGGATCCTTGTGATCATATTGGGCCCACCTGGATAATCCAGGATGATCTCTCATCTCAGTGTTCTTAATTTAATCACATTTTTAAAGTCCTCTTTGCCATGTAAGTTTCTAGTGATTAGGACACAGACAACTTTGTAGGCATATTGCTTCATCTACCATACACATAGAAAGCACTAAATGATTACATCAGAAGGTAGCAATTTCCACCCGTGTTAACTGTCACTGTATTCTGACAGATGGTGTAATATTGTTACAATGATCAGCAATGTTCCCATTCATGAAAGGAAATAGAAGTCACACTCCTGCCTCTAGAGAGTCATTGATTCTCTTATGCATGAGTCTTATTGGGCAATATTCTGAGACTGTAGGAAAAACAAATCTCTCTTCTTAAGAAGCTTAAAACCTACCATAACAAAAAGGTATGTGAATAAGTGATTAAAAGGAAGGGTAATCTGGTAACGTCCATGAGTGGACTCCAATATATTCAGAAGAAAGAAGACAGAGAGACCACTTCCACTCCGGGTCATCAATGAAGACTTTATTTTTATTTATTTATTTAGCAAATATTTGTTCCATATGTAATTCCACATATTTTTTCAGACATTACTCATTTAATTCTAATACCAATCATCTGTGAACCTTTATTGTTATTATTATCATACCAATTTTACAGATGAAGAAATCTGGGGCATAAATAGAAAAGTGTAAGGTCACTTACCTATAAAGAGGTTTGAACCCAGGCAGTTTAGCTCCATAATTTTTTATAACTACTGAACCAAGTAGCCTACTGACACAGATGTTTGGGTGATTACCTACGTCTCTAGTATGCCATTTTGCACCCACACGTTTATAGATGACCAAAACTCCAAATCACCGGGCCATGTCATCCACTGGGTGTCTTAAACTTTCAAATCCTCTTTTGTAAAGTGTCTGTTCATATCCTTCGCCCATTTCTGAATGGGCTTGTTTGTTTTTTTTCTTGTAGATCTGTTTTAGTTCTTTGTAAATTCTGGATATCAGCCCCTTGTCAGATGGGTAGACTGCAAAAATTTTTTCCCATTCTGTTGGTTGCTGATTCACTCTACTGACTGTTTCTTTTGCCATGCAGAAGCTGTGGAGTTTGATTAGGTCCCATTTGTCTATTTTGGCTTTTGTTGCCATTGCTTTTGGCGTTTTGGTCATGAAATCCTTGCCTACACCTATGTCCTGAATGGTTTTGCCTAGATTTTCTTCTAGGGTTTTTATGATGTTAGATCTGATGTTTAAGTCTTTAATCCATCTGGAGTTAATTTTGGTGTAAGATGTCAGGAAGGGGTCCAGTTTCTGCTTTCTGCACATGGCTAGCCAGTTTTCCCAACACCATTTATTAAACAGGGAATCCTTTCCCCTTTGCTTGTTTTTGTCAGGTTTGTTGAAGATCAGATGGTTGTAGATATGTTGTATTTCCTCTGAGGCCTCTGTTCTGTTCCATTGGTCTATATCTCTGTTTTGGTACCAGTACCATGCTGTTTTGATTACTGTAGCCTTGTAGTATAGTTTGAAGTCTGGTAGTGTGATGCCTCCTGCTTTGTTCTTTTTGCTTAGAATTGACTTGGCTATGCGGGCTCTCTTTTGGTTCCATATGAAGTTTAAGCTGTTTTTTTCCAGTTCTGTAAAGAAGGTCATTGGTAGCTTGATGGGAATAGCATTGAATTTGTAAATTACTTTGGGCAGTATGGCCATTTTCACGATGTTGATTCTTCCTAACCATGAACATGGAATGCTTCTCCATCTGTTTGTATCCTCTCTTATTTCATTGAGCAGTGGCTTGTAGCTCTCCTTGAAGAGGTCCTTTATGTTCCTTGTTAGTTGTATTCCTAGGTATTTTATTCTCTTTGTAGCAATTGTGAATGACAGTTCGTTCTTGATTTGGCTCTCTTTAAGTCTGTTACTGGTGTATAGGAATGCTTGTGATTTTTGCACTTAATATTAGTCTTTGAATTTAACACAAATATACAGCTCAGAAAATCTTGATTTAAGGAATTTTGGCTTATTAGCAACTATCCGTCAGAGTATTCAGTTTGTTTCATGTCTGGAACTTCCTCTCTCAGTTCTTGCATATGTTTTCGTTTGGTGCAGGTTTTTTGGTTTGTTTGTTTTGTTTGCTTGTCTTTTTAAGACAGGGTCCCACTCTGTTGCTCATGCTGCAGTGCAGTAGCGTAATCATGACCCACTGCAGCCTCAACCTCCTCAGCCCTGGTGATCCTTTGTTCTCAGCCTCCTGGGTAGCTGGGAATACAGGGACAGGCCACAGTGCCTGGCTAATTTTTGTAGTTTTTACAATCATGGGGTTTCGCCATGTTGCCCAGGATTGTCTAAAACTTTTGGGTTCAAGTGATCCACCTGCCTCAGCCTCCAAAAGGGAATATGTTTCTCTCATTGTGAGAATTATTAAGTGATATATAACTTCATGAAACCAACAAGCAAGAAACTAAAGTGGTAAATACTTTTAGAGTCAGAAAGCTCTGTATTTAAATCATATCTATGCCATTTGCTAGCCAAGAATAATATATTCCCATCTCGAGGCTGTTTTTCTCATCTGTAAAATGTGAATAAAAACCACTATCTACTTCTTCAAATGGTAATTAAAAATATTAAGATTTAAGAGTGCATATTATATCACATAGTACAGAAGCTGTTATCTATTAATTATACATTAAGTGGTAGATATTAGTACTATATTGTTTTATATTGAAATAATATGGTAAGAATTGAATTTTGAGCTATTAATAACATAGCATGCTGAACAGGTTCAATATTTTTAAAAACTTATTTTTCAATAATGATAAAGGGGGAATCAAGGCATAGCAGTCAGCAGAATTGGGTTTTGAATAAAACAGAGTGGGCTGGAATTCTAGCTCCATGACTTACCATCACTTACCAACAACTGTGTGACTTTCAGTATGCCAAGTAAATCACTGAGCCTATTCTCAGTATCTGAATAAAAATATATGAATAATTATATGAAGAATAATGTGGTTTGCCTCTGTGTCCCCACTCAAATCTCATTTTGTATTTCCCGTAATTCCCACATGTTGTGAGAGGGACCTGGTGGGAGATGATTGATTCATGGGGGTGGGTCTTTCCCATGCTGGTCTCATGAGAGTGTATGGGTCTCCTGAGATCTGATGGTTTTAAAAACAGAAGTCTCTCTGCACAAGCTCTCTTTGCCTGCTGCCATCCACGCAAGATGTGATTTGGTCCTCCTTGCCTTCTGTCACAATTGTGAAGACTCCCCAGCCATGTGTCTTCATCAGCAGCATGAAAACGGACTAATATTTTTTACATTGCTAATAAAGACATACCCAAATTGGACAATTTACAAAAGAAAGAGTTCCATTGGACTTACAGTTCCACATGGCTGAGGAGGCTTCAGAATCATGGCAGAAGGCAAGGAGGAGCAAGTCACATCTCATGTGGATGGCAGCAGGCAAAGAGAGAGCTTCTGCATAGAAACTTCTTTAAGTTCTTACCTAGAAATAATAAAAAAAATCTGACTTTGCTGATATCTAAATTTTAAAATAAAAAGTTAATTTCTTAATTTAATAATTCCACCATGACCAAATAAATATTGAGAATTTAGAAAGTAACTTTAGGATTCAGATAGAGAGATGTAAAAGAATTTACAAGTGGTATTTCAAATGATAGAATATAAGCATATTCTTCATGCTTAAAAATAATTTGTTCTCCTATATATATTGAACTAACATCTTTTACTTATACTTTTATAAGTTGTGAAACAACTTTAATAAAATCACTACTATCTTCAGTCTGGGATTTTCTATGAAACACAGATGAATTTATTTAACACCTTTATATGCTCAAGAGCAAAATCTCTGCTTATTAATGGTTTTTTAATACTTTTGGGTTTAATTCCAAGAGATAACTATGGTAGAACCAAGGAAGAAAGATTTTTAAATTCTTTTCCTTCACAGCTTTCAACAAAACCCATTAAAAAAATGATAAAACTAACACGAAAAAATAAAACAACTAACATGTAGTCTTGACTGGTGACTATAGGATGCTGATAAGTAATCTTTCAGTACAGTCTAAAATAAGGTTTCTAAAATAAACAAATACACGGTGTATTATCGATTTGATGTGCCACTGAATTATTTTGTTGGTATTATGTCCAGGATTTTCTGTCTATATTCGTCCAGGATATTGGTCTGCAGTTTGTTGTTGTCCTCATCTAGTTTTGGTATTGGGATGATACTGGACTCACAGGATGGGTTAGGAAGAAGTCCCTCCTCCCATATTCTTTGGAACAATTTTGGGAGGATTAATATCAGTTATTTGTATGTTTGGAAAAACTCAACTGGGAATCCACCTGGTCCTGGGATTTTATTATTTTTTTGGAAGATTTCTTATGACAGATTTAATCTCATTCATTATTGATCAGTTCAGGAGTTCTATTTTTTTTGGTTTGTGCTTGGGTAGTTTTGTGTTTCCAGGAGTTTATTCATTTTTCCTAGGTTTTCTAGTTTGTTAGCCTGTAGTTGCTCATAGTAGTCTGTGATGTCTCCTTTTTGATTTTCTGATTTTGTTTATTCAGATCATCTATTCTTTTCTTGGTTGGTCTAGCTAGCAGTTAATCCATTTTATGCTTTTGAAAATTGATTTTATGTTATGTTTATCGTTCATATTCTGTTTTTGGTCTCAATTTCATTTAGCTCTGCTCATTTTGTTATTTCTTTTCTCCTGCCGACTTTGAGTTTGGTTCATTCTTGTTTTACTACTCCCTTGAGGAGTGAGGTTAGGTTGTTGACTTATTCTTTTCTAATGTAGGCATTTAATGCTATAAACTTTTCTTTTAGCACTGCTTTTGCTGTATCCCAGAAATTTTGGTATGTTGTATTTCCACTTTCATTCATTTCAAAAAGATGTTTAAATTTGGTCTTTATTTCTTCATTCACTCAAAAATTGTTCAGGAGCATGTTATTTAATTTCCATATATTTTTATAGTTTCTGAAGTTCCTCTTGGTATTAATTTCTAGTATATTCTGCTATAATCTGAGAAGATACTTATTTTGATTTTTTAAAATTTTTTGAGATTTGTTTTAACCTTACATATTATGTATCTTGGAGAAAGTTACATGTTCTTATGATAAAAATTTATATTCAATCGTTGGATAAAATATTCCAGAAACGTCTACTAGATACATTTGGTATACATCCAAAGAAATAATCAATAGAGTGAATGAACAGACAGTCTACAGAATAAAAGCTGTTTGCAAAACTATACCTTTGACAGAGGATTGATGGTCAAAATTGACAAGAAAATCACAGAACTTATCCAAATAAATAAATAAATAGTCTCATTAAATAATGGACAAAGGACATGAACAGACATTTTGCTAAAGATACACAAATGGCCAACAAGCACAGTAAAAACAGGTCATTATCCCTAATCATTAGAGAAATGCAAATGAAAACCACAGTGGGGTAACATTTTATACCAATAACAATTATTTTAAAAAAACAAAAATTAACAGAAGTTTGCAAGAATGCAGGTAAAAGGGAATATTTATACACTGTTAGTGAGAATGTAAATTAGTACAACTTTTATGGAAAAAAGTGAGGTGATTTCTCAAAGAACTAAAAATAGGACTACTATATGATCCAGCAATCCCACTACTGGGTAATTACCCAAAGGGAAAGAAATTATTACTTCAAAAGGATACTTCAACTCATATGTTCATGCTGCACTACTCACAATAGCAAAATATGGAATCACTGTATGTGTACATCAAAGGATTACTATATTTTTAAAAAATGTGTTGTGTACACATACAATAGAATACTATTCAGCCATGAGAAAGAATGAAATCATGTGTTTTGCAGCAACATGGATGGAACTGAAGGCTGAAAGTGAAATAACACAGAAGCAGAAAGTCAATTACCATATAAGTAGAAACTAAATAATGAATACTCATGGACATAGAGTGTGGAATGATAACAATGTAAACTTGGAAGAGTTGGAGGCTGTGAAGGGTGAAAAACAAGAAACTACTTAACAGGTACAATATATGTTATTCTGATGACAGACACACTAAAAGCTCTGAATTCACCACTATGCAATATATCCATGTGACAGAATTACACTTCACCTCATACATTCATACAAATAAAATAAAAATTAAAAATAAAATAAATTGAACACTGGAAAGCAGAGAGTAAACAGTGGTTGTCAGGACCTGGAGTGAAGATAAAGCAGAAATTTGAATCACATGTTTTTAACATAAAAGTTGAATCCACAGCTAACACAATAAGAAGTCATTTATTGTCTTTAATAAGAAACTGTTGAGCTGGAAATAGGCTGATCATTTCTATCTGTCATCAGAATCAGAGGAATATGGAAATGTAAGATATCAAGCATTATATTTGAAAACATATCAATTTGGATGAGAAAAGGAAAACTCAATTTTTATTTTGCAGCAAAAAATCAAAATAAATTTATAATATCTAATATTTTTATGTAGGTAAATTTTAAAAATTCTCTCAACTGCAAAGAATTATGGCTCAGAAGCAGTGAGAAAACTGGATCTGAAAAAGGCAAACTATACAAACATAACTACTGACATCTTAGCAAGTAGATTTGAAATATATTATGACCCATATTTTATAAACTACACATGTATTTTTCAAAAACCTAAATTTTTTTCAGTCTACCCTCAGATTTCAAATCAACTTGAGGTAGCCCATTGAGATGACTGACAAGGACACACTGATTATTTTTATTGTCCCATGTGGTCTCATATGAAAAATTAAAATGATATTTTTCAATGATATTTGCATGAGCTCTATCATGCTACAGTTACAAAAGACAAACAAAAGCCTTAAAGTCTCAGCAATTCAAGCCGCAAAGTTTTCTTTCCTGCTCATTTTTGTTCATACCTCATGTCCCGTATAATTTAGCTAGGGGCTCTTGCACCAAGCTACCTTCACTGTGGACCCAAAGTGGTAAAACAGCCACTAACTGGAAAATCATTTCCACCTCAGAAGGAAGAGAGAGTTTAGTGTGATAACTTGGCTAAATGTCCATCTTGAAGTGACTCATGCACTCCCTGCACTTTTTCTGGTCGAATCAAGAAATATGACCATTCCCAAATTCAAAGTAGAAAGTAAGTGTAAGCCTATCAATTCGCCAAGGAAAAGAAGCAGGAGTGTTTTCAGGTAACATCAAAGACTATAACAATTTGCCCTTTGGGTTACTAAATATGCAGTTTATGCCCCTTTTTTACATTTCAGAGCATGAGGACAAACCAAAAATTCTACTTAATCTCTGCATCAGTCACAAAGTCTAATGTCTAAGCATGATGATCAGTTGTCTTTTCATTTGATTTGGATGCCATTCCTCTTGGTACAGAAATCTATAAACTTAAAATTCAATTTGTCTGCTTCCAATGCTCTTAATATATGATGATGAAGCATCAAATGGAAACTCACAGTAAATATTCCATTTAATGGAAAATGATGAAAGAAGCAGCAGTCTTTTAGTTCTAGATTTCCATGCGTAAGTCACTTATGCATGGAAAATCTGTGACCTGTTTGCCTACGATGCAACGTCCTCTACACTTGATTATGAAATGTATCATAATTAGGCCCTAATTCTCCATTGAAGGCCTCATCAGTCTCTTATGCTCTAGCTCTAACCTGTAGATAATTCCTCCTTTCTTATTTGCCACATGCCATCATCATTCTTCACAGAACTAGAAAAAAATTTTTTAAATCAATATGGAACCAAAAAAGAGCTTGCATAGCCAAAGCAAAATTAACCAAAAAGAACAAATCTGGAGGCATTATAATGCCCAACTTCAAACTATACTGAAAGGCTATTGTTATCAAAACAGAACAGTACTAGTTAAAAAAAAAAAAAAAAATCAGCACACAGACCAATGGAACAGAAGAGAGAACCAAAACAGAACAGTACTGGTAAAAAAAAAAAAAAAAACAAATCAGCACACAGACCAATGGAAACAGGACAGAGAACCCATAAATAAACCCAAATGATTATAGGCAACTGATTTTGACAAAGCAAGCAAAAACATAAAGTGATAGAAAGGACACCCTATTCAACAAATGTTGCTGGGATAATTGGCGAGCCACATGTAGAAGAATGAAACTGGATCCTCACCTCGCAACTTATACAAAATCAATTGAAGATGCGTCAGATACTTAAACCTAAAACCTGAGGCCAGTTTACCTAAAAACTGTAGAAGATAACATCAGAAAAACTCTTATAGATGTTCTTAGGCAAAGAATTCATGACCAAAAAGCAAGTGAAAAAAAAAAAAAAGATAAATGTGTGGGACTTAATTCAACTTAAATGCTTCAGCACAGCCAAAGAAATAATACACAGAGTAAACAGACAACCCACAGAATGGGAGAAAATATTCATAATCTATGCATCTGACAAAGGACTAATAATCCAGAATCTACAAGGAACACAAATGAATTGAGAAGAGAAAAACAAATAATACTATTAAAAAGTGGGCAAAGAACATGAACAGATAATTCTTGAAAAAAGATATACAAATGGCCAACAAACATATGAAAAAAATGCTCAACATCACTAAATATCAAGGAAAGGCAAATTAAAACCGAAATGAGATACCACCTTGCTCCTGCAAGAATGGCCATAGTTTAAAAATCAAAAAACAATAGATGCTGTGATGGATATGGTTTACCACATCATTCATATTTCCTTTTTAGGAAACACTTTTACACTGCTGATGGGAATGTAACCACTATGGAAGACAGTATGGAGAATCCTTAAAGAACTGAAAGGAGAACTAACATTTGCTCCAACAGGAAATGAAAACCAATTTTCATACAAGAAGGGAGTTGCTGCTGTAACAAATACCTACACTGTAGACATGGCTTTGGAATTAGGCGATGAGCATAGGATGGAAGAATTTTGAGGAGTATAACAGGCTCATCAGAAACATAGCCAACTTTGACTGAAAGGAATAGAAAGATGAAGTAATGAAAAGGTGTTGTCTTCCAAAATTCTGAGAGCAGAAAACAGGCTGGCAAAACTACTCAACTACTGTGCTGCCTTTCATGAAAAAGGAAGGACAATTATAAGGACAGAACCAGTAGTCTCAGGGGATTATTCTCAGGCCTTTAAACTCAATCAAGTTTTCCATCTGAGATTTTGAGACTGGAATTGGTAACTCCTTTATTCTTCCCTTGTCTTCCTTTTTGAATGTGAGTATCTATAACTGGTGTCTTATTCCTCTCCCATCATTATATTTTAGGAGCAGAAAACTTGTTTTCCAGTTTCATTAAGTCTAAAGATAAACATTTTCCCTGTGGATGGATTTTACCCAGATTCTGATCCATACTTGAGTTCAATTATCTGGATAATGAGATCTGAAACTCTGAGCTAATAAAATTTAGATGAGATTTTTTTCAACTTTAAGTTGATTCTGTAATGAGTTGAGATTTTTAAGGATATTGGAATAAATAAGGTGAATATATTTTGCATGTGAAATGGACATAAATCTTTGGATACAATACTGAAAATTCCAACCTGTTTTCCTAGCTCTACAGGTTCATTAGGTATTGTCCTGTTTTGTTGTCACAGCAAAAACTTCAGCAACATTTTCACCACTACAAAAGATAGATTTTATTCATGTTTTCCAACATCCATTCATTATTTATTCACTATGGTAGGCAGAATAATGACTTCCCAGAGATCCACATCTTAATTCCATGAACCTCTGGTCATGTTACCTTATATAACAGAAGGAACTTTTTATATGTGATTAAGGATCTTGTGGCAGAAAGACTGTCCTGAATAATTCAGGTGGACCAATGTAATCACAAGAATCCTCAAAGGAAAAACAAAGGCAGGATAGGCAGAGTCAGATAAAAAGATGTGAGAATAGAAGCAGAAGTCAGGATCCTGAGAAAGACCCAACTGGCCACTGTAGGTTTTTAAAAAGGGAACCTTGAGCCAAGGAATTAGGTCAGCTTCTAAAAGCTATAAAAGTCAGGATACAGATTCTTCTCCAGAACTTCTAAAAAAACCAGTTCTGCTGATAGCTTGACTTTAATCTAATAAGATCAATGTTACATTTCTGACCAAGAGAGATGTAAAAATAACACATCTGTGCTGTTTTAAAGTATTAAGTTAGTAGTAATTTGTTACAGTGCCAATGAAAAACTAATACAGTGGGAAAGGATACCTTTGACCTTTTTTTCCCTGTGCTTTTTTGTTCAGTTGAATGGACCTAATATACACCACTTTAATCCACTCGAAGTTTTTAAGTATCATTATTGTACTCCTAGCATTAATTGGATCTGAGCAGAAAGGCTGAGGTTCAAATAGACTTCAGTGTCCAAATTGTTTGCAATATTTTATTATTTTCAAATATTTTAAATCTCATTCATATTGAAATAATATCCAATATTCAGTGACATCTCAATAATTTTTCAAATTATTTTAAATACCTTCTATCACTTTTATTTTACCTTATTTACTTGGTAATTGAGAAGGATCTGCCTGTTGCAACATCACAGATCCCTAATTTTGTGATTTTCTGTATTATCTTTCATTTCTACTTGAAAACTGATCATTTCCTCTTTTTATCTCTTTCTTTTAATACATCACCAAATATAGCCAGTATCAATCAATATATGCTCCTAATCCTGCACATCCAACTTCTTCCCTCAAAGCTGAAGGTTCATTAGTTATTCACCTGCCTTCCAAGATATCACAGCAACAATATTACCAACATTTTCACCACTACATAGCATAGATTGCTTGCTTTCCAATGTCCAGTCATCATTTATTTACTATCTACCAGTCAGACCCTAAACAAATACCACATATTTAAGTGTTTCCCCTTATGGGAACATTCATTTATACTAGGTTAAGATGCACAACAAACTACTTAATGATGTAAGCACTGAAGGTTAGTTCTTTCCTCACATTTTATGTCCTATGCAGGTTAGCTAAGGGCTCTTCTCTAAGTTATTCTTATTTTGGGACCTGGGCTGAGAAAGAAGATATTTTCTGGAATATTTCCTGGTCACTGTGTATTAGTTTGTTCTCATGCTGCTAATAAAGGCATACCTAAAACTGGATAATTTACAAAGGAAAGAGGTTCAACATGGCTGGGGAGGCCTCAGGAAACTTACAATCATGTTGGAAAGGGGAGCAAACATGTCCTTCTTTACATAGTGGCATGAAGGAGAAATGCCAAGCAAAGGGGGAAATGCCCCTTGTAAAACCATCAGATCTTGTGAGAACTCACTCATTATAATGAGAACAGCATGAAGGTAACCATCCCCATGATTAAATTACCTCACACCAGGTCCCTCCCAGGACCTGTGGAGATTATAGGAACTATAAATCAAGATGAGATTTGGGTGGGGACACAGCTAAACCATATCACTGTGGCAGAGAAAAAAAATGTATGGATTATGGCTGGTTCAAAAGTCTCAGTTCATAAATAATACAAGTCGCATCTGTTCACATATCATTGTTCAAAGCAACCTAGACCATACAGTTAAAGAGAACCTTTAGGCATTATTCATAGCTGCATACCACCAGTATTCAACTGTTTGATGTTCTGAAATGCAAAGCACAGCAACAGAATTTCTTTGTACTGTATGATACAGAATCTTAATGATAAAACCATTACTCTGTCTATGCTTGGATTCTTTTTACATTGCAACTAGTCCCATATTTCAAGAAATTTAGAGGAAGTCATTAAAACATCATTTTTATACATTATAATATTTGTATAAAATGGCACTGTTTATCATGCAATAGTGCTAATGCTTTAGAAAATGAGAGTGTAAACTAGTTTTACCACATTTATTTACATCTGTATGAAAAGATGCTGCACTATCTCATAAGGAGATTATTTTCATATAAAAATTAGTAGCGGCCGGGTGCGGTGGCTCAAGCCTGTAATCCCAGCACTTTGGAAGGCCAAGGTGGGTGGATCACGAGGTCGAGAGATCGAGACCATCCTGGTCAACATGGTGAAACCCCGTCTCTACTAAAAATACAAAAAATTAGCTGGGCATGGTGGCTCGTGCCTGTAATCCCAGCTACTTAGGAGGCTGAGGCAGGAGAATTGCCTGAACCCAGGAGGCGGAGGTTGCGGTGAGCCGAGATCGCGCCATTGCACTCCAGCCTGGGTAAGAAGAGCGAAACTCCGCCTCAAAAAAAAAAATTAGTAGCATAATAACAACCTTATATGTAAAGTCAGTGAGTTTCCTTTTCAGAAAAGTGAAAAAAGAACATAATGATGCATCAGGAAATTAGTACTTGTCTGAGCCACAGTGGTAGGGCCTTTAGTGAGGGGTGGAGGGAGTTCCATGTTGGGCAGTTTCCACACTAGTGGAAAGTACAGAAGCTTTCCAGAATGAGCCTATGGATGGCATTGTGGTTTACTATAAAGCTACATAATCTACTTACAATTTGGACATTGTAAGATGATAAAGACAAGAAGGAATGTAATTGTCACAGAAAAGACAAAGAATGAGTATTGTTAATAATCCATATTCTACATTGCCAGCAATTTTATACCATCTTTCAGGCCATTTTATAGGCTTTCTTGTAGGAAGGAGAACTTATCATTTTGTAAACAGCAAGCTGTCAGAATCAAAAAGGAAACAAATTATAGGAGCAATGCCAAATCTGAGATCACCACAGAGTGCAAGACTTATTAAAAATCCATGATTCTATAAAGCTTGTAAGAGACAGAGAGAGTAATAAATGAACGAATGGCGAGAACCTATATTGAGCAATTACTCCTGTAATGATGCCTTAGTGACCTTCTAATAAATGCTTAATTTGTTTCTTGGCAGGATAACACCCTTGGAAGGCCTAAGGTGATATGGTCAAAGTAATATGAACAAAAAATTGCTTTTTAATAGCTACATAATGAAGCTTGCAGGACTTTAAAACATTGAAATAAACTCTACTATTTCACGTTGGTGTTTTCCTACTCTGAGTTCCAAAACTACATGAACAGTGCAACTTTATTATCTTTGTCATCTATATTTTTAAACAATATTCTTCTAAATCTTCATACTTAGTGGAATGTGTAAGTAACTATAAATTAAGAAATACTACTTAAAAGGCTTAATATTCCTAAACACAATGTCAAAATTTTCTAAATTAGTAATTCATAAATAATAGTTTTAGATACAACATTTAACATGTTTCTATGCCTGAATTAATTATCTTCTATATTTGTCATATTCTACCATTCTTTTACTAATTAAAACATGTTGTCAAAGAAAGTGGCACTTAAGGAAATATAACTCTTGCTCTTTTTCTTAATTAAATAAGGAAAACTATTAAAAAGTGCTATATACGCTTGTATACTTTTCATACTGTTTGTCCTAAAATTTTACTAATGTTCACTGCTTTATGTTATTGTTTCTGAAAAACAAAACATTCTGCAAGTTAGAATTAATGCACAATTAGGTCTTGCTGAGTATATTAGAAGGGTCAATATTTAATAATATCATTTTCAAAGCCATACCTTATCTCTTTCACTATCCATGGGTAAAAGCCCAAGTGTCTTATGAGTGGATTCCTTTGTCAGGGAGTTTCTTAATGAATGAGTTTCTTATGCACCTTTGATGCTTTCTGATCAATCTCACTGAACATCATTGCAAGTCCTCTGTAGCTGTAGCTAAGCCAGCTTTTTAATTTTTATACTGTATCTCCATCTTTGATTTAGTTTTGTCATCTTTGAAGGTCCCTCTTTGTCCAAGAGCTCATATTTTCCTGTCTGCCATTAGTTTCTAATTTCATGTCTTATTGATACAGGCTCATCTACCTGACTCAGATTAGCTCTGGATGCTGGAATTCAGCTCAGGCCTGAGAAGTTATTATTCCTAAGAAGGATGTTTAGGCAAAAAGATAAGAAAAGTCAGGTGATTCCACCAGTACGTACTATAATTGAAATTACAGTAAATTATAGACATGATAATTTCAGAATTCCATATGGAAACAGAATGACTGATGTGGGAACCCAATAACCTAGACAAGCATTTTTAGAACATTAGATGCTATATGGAAATATATGTCCCCCTAGATATACAGACTCAATAAATAGACTTGGTAAACCTCATTAATTATAGCTCTGTTACACGAGGAGCAATAATTCTAAAGTAAGTTATAAGTAATTCAAAGATGGGAGGGTTATAAAACCCTTGACCAAGGATTATGGGTAAATTTCACTTTTAACTGACTCAATGACATAACACTTTTCCAAAGAAAATCATAACAAACACCAAATTATAACTCATCCTTGGTTTAAAATCCAAAACAATCTCTGACCCATTTCATTCAAATATATTTAAACAGCATATTAAAAAAGCTCAGAGTTATTTTAATTATAACTTAATTATTAATCATCTCAGTATTGGTCTGGGTTCTCCAGAGAAATAGAATCATATCAATATACATGCATACATACAAACACACATTCACCTATCTATGTACATCTTGTCTGATACACACACACACACTCACACACACACACACACACAGAATTTTTTTATAGGGATTTGGCTTATGGAGACTAAGTCCCACAGCTTGTCATCAGCAATCCGAAGACTCAGGAGAGCCAATGCCATCATACTAGTCTGGAGTCTAAAGGTCTGAGACTGGTAAAGCTGATGGTGTGAATTCTAATGTGAGTCTCTCTGCCTGAGAGTTTTTGTCTGTGGAATAGAAATCATGAAAAGGTTGAGGGACAGCAATAAAATTAATCTTCTGTCTTACTGTGAATGAAAGACATTGTGCTCTCTCCAGCACAGTAAGGATGCCCTTGAGGATCATAGTATAGATTACACAGAGACATTCAACTCAATGTTATTTACTTTTGGTCTTCAACTACCATGGTATTGATAGTGATTTATGAGAAAGAAGTGTAGGGTGGTAGTTGGAATGTTTGGGTTGTAGCTACTTTTTAGGCATATTTTTGTGGAAATCTTTATAAACTTCTTGACTACACATTTCAAAACTTATTCTTGTCACAGATGCAGGACATGTAAATTTGAAAGCATTTCACATTACAATAATAAAATAAGAAAAACATGTACTAATCAGAATGATACTGTTATCTTGGGGGAGGGGGTAAAAGGAGAGTATTTTGGTGTGTAATTTTTTAGATTTTTCTTTTCAAATAATTTCAGATTTACCAGAGTTGAAAAGACAGCATAAAGAGTTTCAGTATACTTTTCACTCAGCTACCCCTAATGTTAACCCTTTACATAACTATGATACATATATTTTGAAATTATCCTCATATAAACAAGTAAATATGTAGTAAAAGTGAACTTTATAAACATTGGCATACTTAGTGTGAAATCTGCAGCCTGCCAGGAGGCTAAAAAAAAAAAAAATAGTCTCTTAGACTAAGGAACAGATTATATGAGTGAAATTTCATTAACGAGAGAAAGCATTTTAGTACCCTTTAAGGCTTTCAGTAGTGTATAAAAAGTTATTTAGAAACCAGGAGCATTTCCGCATCTCATTTACCTAACTGATGAGAGATAAATGAGCTCAGCATTTAAAGCACAGCCTGGAGGTATTGTTTTACACATGAACTACAGTCTAACTCCACTAAAAGACAAGAGAATCATTAACTTTCTGCTACCACAGTGCCAGCAGCAATCACTAACCTTTCTTACCATAAATACTTTCAGAAATATTAATAGAACAATTATAAATCATGATTTTCATCACGGATTTAGTACATTTTTATAAATCTAAAGCAGAAGCCCTATAAATGGTAATACTTTATTATATGTAAACAGGATATTGTTATTTATTAAAAATGTCATTAAACCTCACTGTGGTAGTGTGAAAATAATTTATATCACCACTTGGGAGTTCTTTTTTATGAAGCAACTGAGAGATAAATACTCTGTAGATTGCTTTAAAAACAGATGAAAATTTCATTTGCTGAGAAGAGTGGGTTCTCAGCATTACCATTTGGGTAATGTTGAAATCAGACTTGAGGCTATTGCCAAGACTAGAGAATCTCCCTTGCTGATAAAAAAGCTGGTGATAAAATGTCTACATTTAAAATGAGATAGAATTTACATTAATTTGAAAATATGAGAACGCACTCTAGTACTGTCAGCCCTGTAAAGCATCGTGTTGCACTCACATTGCAGTGAGACGGGTGACATTAACATTGCACACCAGCACAGTTTACATGAACTACTGATTTAATTCTTACCTTCAGGAAGCCTCATGACAGCTAAATACTGCCAGATGCTGACACAGAGTTCTGTGTGTTTACTGCTTTCACCTTTCTTACTAAAGCACCTGTAAGCACAGTGCAAAACAGTACGTAAAGCAATCTTGTTAAATTTATTATAATTCATAGATTTTTAAATTTCTAACTATATAACCACTTATATGCAAATTATAATAATTTTCTTTCTACTTTTCTATGTACATGATGTCTACTTCTTTATTCTTTTTTTCCCCTGTTTTTCTGTTTTTGTTTTGTTTCTTTTGTTATATTGTCCTGGCTAAAGCCTACAGTGAGATGTAGAACAAAAGTAATGGTTCTCATTGTTCAACAGCTGCCTGTGAGTGAGAACATGCGGTGTGTGATTTTCCGTTCTTGTGTCAGTGTGCTGAGAATGATGGTTTCCAGATTCATCCATGTTCCTACAAAGGACACGAATTCATCGTTTTTTATGGCTGCACAGTATTACGTGGTGTATATGTGCCACATTTTCCTTGTCCAGTCTATCATTGATGAGCATTTGGATTGGTTCCAGGTCTTTGCTATTGTAAACGTGCTGCTATGAGCATACATGTGCATGTGTCTTTATAACAGAATGGTTTATAACCCTTTGGGTATATACCCAGTAACAGGATTGCTGGGTCAAATGGGATTTCTGTTTCTAGGTCCTTGTGGAAGCGCCACACTGTCTTCCACAATCGTTGAACTAGTTTACACTCCAGGGAGGGAAGCATCACACACTGGGGTCTGTTGGGGGTAGCCAAGGGAGGGACGGCGGGGGTGGGTGGGGAGGTCTGGGAGAGATAACATGGGGAGAAATGTCAGATGTAGGTGACGGGGGGGATGGAGGCAGCAAACCACATTGCCATGTATGTACCTATGCAACAATCCTGCATGATCTGCACATGTACCCTAGAACCCAAAGTACAATTAAAAAATAAATAAAAAATAAAAAAGGAAAAAAAAACAAATGGTAGGAGTGATTTTTCCTTTGTGCACTATCTGAAGAAGTGGAAAAAGAAGGAGGGTAGAAGGAAAGAAAGAGTTTTAATATTTTACCACAAAGTATGAATGCTCTTGGATTTTTGCAGATAGTCTGTATCTCATAAAAGACAATTCTTTGCACACCTAACATATTAATAATTGATTTAAAATTGTGAATGGATATTGAATTAAGCAAAGGCATCTTAAAAACTTATTTTGAGATAATCTTTTTTAACCTTTTTTGTAGTTTTTATGGTAAATAACATTGACATACTTTTTAATGTTAAATCATTCTGTGAGTTTGCTTTGTTATCTTGTTTAGGATTTTTATAAGTATGTTATGAGAGAAATTATTCTGTAATTACAGAGTGAGTGACATCTTTGTCAAATTTTATAATCAAGATTTTGGTGATCTCATAAAAAGCCATTTTCTTATAATTCAGAAGAGTTTAAGATTGAAGTAACTTATTCTGAAATAAATGGAAGAATACACCATTGGAGACATCTGTATCAGGATTTCATTTGTGATAATTTTTAAATGCACTGAGTGTATGGTTAGGAATTTAAAAGAGTTGACACAATTCTGCTTTCACATTTATTCTTCTACACCTTTGGGCCCAATTTCACCCTTTCTTGGGTGTTGAGTAAATAACCAGGAGTGTGATTGCTGGATTTATGGTAAATCTATGTTTAGCTTTGCATAACGCACAGGCAAACTGTCTTTCAAATGGTTATAACATTTTACCCCTCCACCTCATCAGTTTGGATGATACAATTACATTTTCTGGCAGAAATTCTTCAATCTGATTTTCTCTGGCCATAAAAATGAGATATTTTTGAAATAATGATCAGATTTCTGGGTAATGCTCAATGGGAAATGTGCTTTCCAAATCAGAGGATCCTAGCCTAGTTAAAGCCTGAGGCCATTTAAAAGCAAACTCCTTATAATTGGCAGCTTATAAAATTGAGTAAGACTATTCAAATTATGTAATGCTGAATGTAAAATGACACTTGCAATTAAAGGTTAACTTCTAACTCTAGAGTTTTTTTTTTTTTTTCTTTTTAGTAAAAGGAAAACAAACTCCTGATATCAGAATATTTTTCCAAAAAATTACTCAGAATTTAATTTTTACATTTTATTTTTTGGCTTTGGTAAAAGAATTTGTCATCTTTTGCTGAAATTGCTGGATAGATTTCCTATTCTGAGTATGTTTATGAGTGAATATGTGAGTGAGAAACACACTTCTCTAATGTAAAGGACTTGTTTTTTTTTTTCAGTTACCATGATTCTTTTCTTTTCTCTTTCTTCCTATCTCTAAAAATGTTTACATTCTTTTGTTGTTGCCAGGGTTACTTTTTGAATTTTTCTGCTCTAATTTCCTTTTCTACAAGTACTTTTGTGACTTCTAATACCTTCCGCCAATGCACATCTCTTATTTGTCGGTGCTCATTCTCTATTCTTTCTTTTACTAGACTCACATTCTTAAGAATCCGTTTCTCAGCGCCATTTTCTAAAGCCAAGCAATATATTCACCTGAATCATCTTCAGTGTTCATTGCTCCCACACTAATTGAGTATGACAGTGTTTGAACATGCTACTGTAGATGATATTATCTATTTGAGAGTAACTTAACACTTCACACGAACTGTACCTGAACATATTTTGATTGAGACTAGCCAGAACTAAATTATGTCAGAACAGGCTGACATTATAAGACTAATTAGAACAAAAGTAATCACTCTTTGCCCTCAAATAATTTTTATATTCATAGACTATTTCATCTATGAATTGTTTATTAATCATACTGGAGACAAGTCAATACCTAAATTCCTATGACAACATAGTCATTCTTTCTGATAAGAAATTTTATATTCAAAATGGCTCTGTTTAAAATAAGAACATTTCCCTGGGATGTTATAATTGCTTTATTTACACTGTAGGTGAGTCCTTATCTTCTCACAGTTTGATCCATGATGTCTACCACCTGAAGGGTTAATTCATTCCTAGTTCCTGAGCCAAACCTCACAGAAACAGGAAAAGTTCTTACAAACTCAACCATGGAAATATCTTCAAACTATAGTACAAAGGTTAAAGCATAGGCTCTAGTACTGGAATGTGTGGGATTTAAGCCTCGGAATTGTACCTACTAGCCCTAGGACCATAAGCAAACTCTGTATGAGCCTCTCTATACCTGTTTCCTTATCTGAAAATTGGAAAAGAATGAATGCATCTGCTTCACAGCGTTTTGCTTAGAATTAAATGAGCTGGCCAATATGAAATTCTTATAACAATTCCTAACACAAAATAAGCACAATTTAAGATCAGTTATTACAGCCTGCTCATGTAGTCAGTACTAGTAGGCTATCTTATTGCTCTTCCCAATTCTTATGGCCCACCATGTGGTGAATGTCTTGAGTTACTTTTCTCCAGTTCTTTCACTGTAACTCCCTCATTTTGCCTATGTTTCTGGTTACCTTATAGAATTAGAATGCTGTCTCTGTGTGTGCTTTCATTTTTTTCCCATTATGCTAGACCCTCTGGCCACGACCCTGGGGACTAGTCATTTGGATAATTTCTGATGATTTTTCTAATTAAAAAACACTGCCTTCCTTTGGATATCCTGGCACTAGCAGATTATATGTCAGGTCATTTTGCAGCCTGGTAAATTTTTATAACCAATTCCCTGCCTGGTTTTCACTTATTTTGCTAAGTAAGTTCTCACTATTTTTCTTTCTCTAGTTATTCCAAGCATCCTTATTCTTAATGATAATGCAAGTGATAATGATGATAACACCTTCATGACTATATGCATTTATATTGAGGTGTTCTAGAAGTTATGATGATTTAACAGCAAATCACAGAAAACTCAAATCAAATCTCTGAAATAAATCAGAATATATTCCCTCATATGCATGAGATAGAGCATTTCCAGGGTTGGCTAATTCAATTGATCAACAATGTCAAAGACCCAGCTTCCTTCTGACTTTTGATTCTGCAAGCCTCAGTGTGCTTTTCATAAATTAGCACCATTTCTCAGAGAAAATATATAGTAGAAGAAAGTACAGCTTATATGACATGTGTCATTTCTTTCTCAGAAGTCCCCTAGCAAATGTTACCTCATGTCTTATTGACAATAACTAAGTCACTATTAAATTATTCTTATTCCTAAACCGAGTTGAAGAATGAGAAAATCCTCAAATGATTTAGACAAAACAGCATTTACTCTCAATATGGGGAAGAGGGCACATGAATAAAATCTATGTTGGGACAGGGTTCCAGTTACTACTGATACATAACAAATTATCCAAAAACAATTTACTAGCCTAAAATGGTAAATTTTTTTTCCTCTCACATTTACTGTGGTTTAGGAATTTGGGGTCAGCTGGATAATTCTGGCTCAGGATGTCTCATGTTGTTGTAGTAAGACAAGAGCAAATGACTGAAGTCATTGAGAGCTAAAAAGAAAAAGCACCCCACCCTCTCTCTATCTTTCTCTCCATGGAATTTCAGTGTCTCTACCTATGGTTTCTCCACATGGGCTACTTTGGGCTTCTCACAGCATGACAGCCTCAACAACTAGACTGCTTACATGGAAGCCTAGGGCTTCAAAGATGAGTGTCTCAGCTAACAAAATAGATTCTGCACCCCTTTTAAAACCAGCCTCTAAGGTCATATAGTGTGTGGCTTATGAATATGTGTGTATACATACACATAGTATATACATACACACCCACACATATATACATATAGGTATATATATAGCCACATTCTTCTAGATATACATGACTTACAAGTCTGTCCAGTAACCAAAAGAGCAGAATTCACCTCTATCTTTCAATGGGAGAGTAACAAGGTTCTAGAAAATACCCATGTTTGGAAAATCCCATTTGCCATACATAAAAGGGGGAGATTCCTGGTAAGTAATCTGCCACAGAAGGTATTTTGCTTATCCTGTGTACATGAATTGGGCAAAAATTGAGAATTAAGAAATGTCTAGGTGAACAATACATAGAAAGGACCCTTGGGCAGCTTATAAGCCCTTTAGTGGAGAAATATTATGCATGTTTCTTAGGAAAAAGAGAAGAGAGGAGGAAAAGAGAAAGGGAGAGATGGTGAAGGTTTCAGAAATGGCAATGCCGGTTGTAAAAATGGGGAGTAACTATTTTTTTTCCCCCTGTTGCCAGTGGTTAGCCCGTTCTGAGCCACTACTGGTGCTGTCAAATGTTTATGATCATGCCTCTAGAGTGTCACAGAGTCAACCAGCCTCTTGCTACTGGTGCTCAACTGCTTTGTCCGTTAGAGCTTTTGTCCAGCATTTACAGTTGGGGTACACTGCCTGAACTCACGATTTTTTGTGCTTTAGAAAGTTTTTTATTGATGTTTGAGTAGTGGTATCCCTCAACTCTGCTTTTTTTTTTTTTTTTTTTTTTTTTTGAGATGGAGTCTTGCTTCGTTGCCCAGGATGGGGTGGAGTGGCACCATCTCGGCTAACTGCAACCTCTGCCTCCCAGGTTCAGGTGATTCTCCTGCCTCAGCCTCCCAAGTAGCTGGGATTATAGGTGTCCACCACCACACCCAGCTAATTTTTTTGTATTTTTAGTAGAGATGCGGTTTCATCATATTAGCCAGGCTGGTCTCAAACTCCTGACATTGTGATCCACCTGCCCCGGCCTCCCAAAGTTCTGGGATTACAGGCGTGAGCCACTGCACCTGGCCAGCTCTGCATACTTTTAAAAAATAAGTCAGTATAGTTAAAAATAAGATGTGCCTTGGCAAATTAAGAAAGAGAATCTCTGGTATTAATTTTCTCAGGCTGATATAATAAGATACCATAGACTGGGTAACTTAAATGTTTAACAAATATTTATTTCTCACTGGTCTGGAGGCTGGAAGTCCAAGGTAAAGGGGCCAGCATGGTCAGGCTCTGCTAAGGGCCCACTTCATGGCTTATACATAGTCACCTTCTCCTACATCCTCACATCTCCCAGAGAGAGTTCTGATCTCTTCATCCCTTATAAGGGCACCAATCCCATTACAGGACCTCTATCCCCATGACATCATCCAAATCCAATCAATCTCTCAAAGACCCCACCTTCAAACATGTTCACCTTGGGGATTAGGACCACTACATAAAAATTTGGAAATAAAGCTTGGCACAGTGGCTCATGTCTGTAATCCTAGGACTTTGGGAGACCAAGGTGGGTGGATCATGAGGTAGAAGTTCAAGACCAGCCTGACCAACATGGTGAAACTCTGTTTTTACTAAAAATACAAAAATTAGCACAGGCGTGGTGGCGAGTGCCTATAATCCTAGCTACTCAGGAGTCTGAGGCAGGAGAATTGTTTGAATGCAGGAGATGGAGGTTGCAGTGAGCTGAGATCATGCCACTGCACTCCAGCCTGGGTGACAGAGCAAGACTCCATCTCAAAACAACAAAAAATAGTTCAACCATTGTGGAAGACAGTGTGGCGATTCCTCAAGGATCTAGAGCTAGAAATACCATTTGACCCAGCAATCCCATTACTGGATATTTACCCAAAGGATTATAAAACATTCTGTTATAAAGACACATGCATATGTATGTTTAATGCAGCACTGTTTATAATAGCAAAGACTTGGGACCAACCCAAATGCCCATCAATGATAGACTGGATGAGAAAATGTGGCACATATACACCGTGGAATACTATGCAGCCATAAAAAAGGATGAGTTCATGTCCTTTGCAGGGACATGGTTGAAGCTGGAAACCATCATTCTCAGCAAACTGACACAAGAACAGAAAACCAAACACCACATGTTCTTACTCATAAGTGGTTGTTGAACAATGAGAGCACATGGACACAGGGAGGGGAATATCACACACTGGAGCCTGTTGGGGGGTGGGAGGATTAAGGGAGGGATAGCAGTGGGTGGGGGTATTAGGGAGGGATAACATTAGGAGACATACCTAATGTAGATGAAAGGGGATGGATGCAGCAAACCATGAGTATACCTGTGTAACAAACCTGCATGTTCTACACAGGTACCCCAGAACTTAAAGTATAATAATATTTTTTAATTGGAAAATAAGGGGATACAACCATTTATTTATATCAGTGGCCATATTGTAAAGGTCCTACATAGCATTTTTTTCTGTCCAAGATTTGAAATAAGTTTAAAGTAGACAATATTGTGCTCAAATCTGTGGAAAGGAAGGTAGAGAGTGAGACATTGCAAGAATTCTCAGTTCAGGGATAGTTGAGACAATTGGGAAAAGAAGTCTGCACTGATAGAGCTATGGAGTGGAGGAAAGGGATTTCATATTAACAAAGGCAGAATGATAGGAATGACTTGGTAACCAAATGATATGAGGTTGAAGGAAGGCGTATCAGAAATGTTTGAGCTATTATATTTGGACACCTCAATGAATAATAATGTCATTGGCTTCATTTAAAGAAACAGGAAACACAGAAAACTTTAGCAATGAATTTACTTTAGCCTTTTTAATTTTGCTTATTTAAGAATGTCCATTGCTGTTAAAAAATCTGCATAAGAGAATAATAGCACACACAAATTATGTCTATATGAGTTAAAGAGCAAAGATGAAACCACGAAATGCACCAACTATTGGGATAGAGGTAGAAAAAAGCAAGAAAGAAAATGATCAGTGAGCTGAAGAGTGGGTAATAAAATAATGTACTATGGTGAAGGAAGAAAAGCATGAACAATTTAACATTCTATAAATTAGTCTAGCTAAATAAAGGACAGTCACTGGATTTAATGATTTTTTCTTAATCTATATGATTTTTTCTTAATCTAATGGTTTTTTAAATCTCTATGACAAACATGCATGTTTGGCATATAGAAATCATATCCAAGTGAGTTTACTAGAAAATGGGAAATGAGAGAAAATAAGTGGTTTTGCAGGCTTTCTAACAAAGTTTGTTTATAGAAGGGAGAAAACAGAGGGCAACTGCTTGCAAGGAAGCACGGTTTTAGAGGACGTATCTGTAGACTGAAGGTGTAGAGGTGTGTTTAGAGGACATGTTTGTAGATCCAAGGTGAGATTAATATTTCTGAACAGTTGGAAAAAGTGAACTTAAACGGAGGAAGGATCAGTTCCTCTGCTGAGACAAAAGGTATAGGGAAGGTTAAAGATTGCTGGAGAGGACAGATGGACTGTAAATGGTTTGATGAGCATGAATGACATTCAGTGGGTTTATGAGACTTGAAGAGAATATAACACATGCACTGGACAATGTAGAATTCAAACAAAAGTGAAACCCCACAGGACCAGCCCAAATCTGAAGCTGGATGGAACAAAATAGAATCTAGCAACTGAAAGTAATGAAAAAAAAAAAAAAAAAAAAGGCTGTTTACTGTCATCTCTCAAATAATGTCAAAGGGTAAGAAACGTATTCTCTTTGCTCTCAACATCTTTACCCAAATGTTATACTTCTGTCATTAGCAATACCTTTCATTTGAATTACAACTGATTTCCTCAAAATCTCCTCCACAAACTGACTACTACTCTGAATCCCTACTGCATTTTTTTAGCCACAATTCTTTCCACTTTGTGGAGTACACAGGCCCTTTCCAATGAAGCTCAATGTATGTGTGTGTCTCTTTCTACTCTTTGTCCTAAATTCATGATACTATCCTTGTTTCTACCTCTATTTGTTACCTTAAAAGTACATCACAGGCTGGGTGCAGTGGTTCACACCCATAATCTCAGCACTTTGGGAAGATTGGGAGGGTGAATCACTTGAGGTCAGGAGTTTGAGACCAGCCTAGTCAACATGGTTAAAATCTGTCTCTACTAAAAATACAAAAATTAGCCAGGTGTGGTGACAGGTACCTGTAATTCCAGCTACTTGGGATGCTAAGGCAGGAGAATCACTTGAACCCAGGAGGTGGGGGTTGCAGTTGGCCAAGACTGAGCCACTGCACTCCAACCTGAGTGATGGAGTGAGACTCCATCTCAAAAAAAAAAAAAAAAAAAAAAAAAAAAAAAAAAAAATCTATTTGACAAAAAGCCCAAACGCATAGCTGACACAAAGCAGGTACTCACTAGATGTGGATGGGGATATAGGATCAAAATAGAAAACATAAGAATCTTCTTGACCATAGAGAAAAAAACTAGGCTAAAAACATGCAAATGTAGATATCTTAACCTTGTCAAAGATGGGAAAAGAAGCCAATGTTCCAAAAAACTTGTTCATTTTCTGCTAGAGTTGCTAAAATACTAATGACTTTTCAAGGGTAATTCAAAAACCATATCGTTCATAATTTGAGTATATATGTACCTAGAATCAATTACTAAGGTATTATATCTTATTAATTTCTCATATATCGCCTCATAAGTCCTACCACGGTCCATCAATATATATGGATTGTAGAATTTTTAACTTCATAAGGATAACTGTAAAATTATATCATTCACTACAATAATAATAATAGCTTCTTAAGTATCTGATTTGTGCCAGAACCTTCTAAGCATTTATTCTTCAGAACAAACCTAAGTTGTTCTGGTAATAAGAGAACTCTTGGTAATAAGAGTTGTGGAACTCTTATTACCTTTTACAGATGAGGAAATGACAGCATAAAAGTAAAAGAAATGAAGTCCCTGTTGAATTGATCTGATTGATGACACAAAATCACAGTAGGCAGAATCATAACGTCCCCGACGCAATCAAGACGTTCACGGCTTAATTCTCACAACCTGCGAATGTGTCATCTTACAACTAAAAAGGGATTTTGCGCATATGATTAACTCAAGAGCCTTGAGATAGGGAGATTATCCTAGATTTTCTAGGTGGGTTTAGTGTAATCACAAGAATTCTTGTAAGAGGGAGACAAGAGAGCCAGGCTCAGAAAAGATGAGATTACTGAACCAGAGGTCAGAGTGCCTTGATCACAAGCCAGTGAATGTGGGCAGCCTCTGAAAGCCAAAAAGGGTAAAGGACAGATTCTCCCCTAGAGTCTCTAGAAGGAGCATCTTGACTTTAACCCTTAAGACACATTTCATATTTCTGATGTCTAAAACTGCAAAATGATAAATTTTGTTGTTGTTGTTTTTCATGAATTTGAAATTCTCAGAAACATTATTCTTTTTTTAATTTCAAATGTACTTTGGGCTCTGGGGTACAAGTGCAGATCCTGCATCCTGCATGCCATGGTGGTTTGCTGTCCTCATCCCCCTGCCCCATGCCCTGCCTCACCTACATAAGGCATTTCTTCTGGTGTTATCCCTTCCCCCTCCGCTGTCCCTCCTCTACCCTCCCATCCATACCCCCACCTTGCCCAGTGAGCGTTGTTCTTTTCCCTGTGCCCAAGTGTTCCCACTGTTCATCACCCACCTATGAGTGAAAACATGTGGTGTTTGGTTTTCTGTTCTTGTGGCAGTTTGATGAGAACGATGGTTTCCAGATTCATCCATGTCTCTGCAAAGGATGCAAACTTGTTTTTTATGGCTGCATAGTATTCCATGGCGCATATGTGCCACATTTTCTTTGTCCATTCTATCATTGATGGGCATTTGGGTTGGTTCCAGGTCTTTGCTATTGTAAACAGTGCTGCAACGAACATACGTGTGCATTTATAATACTTTGGGTATATACCCAGTAATGGGATTGCTGGGTCAAATGGAATTTCTATTTCTATATCCTTGAGGAATTGCCACATTGTCTTTCATAATGGTTGAACTAATTTACACTCCCACCAACAGTGTAAAAGTGTTCCTATTTCTCCACATCCTCTCCAGCATCTGTTGTCTCCAGATTTTCTTCGTGATTACCATTCTAACTGGCGTGACATGGTATCTCAATGTGGTTTTGATTTGCATTTCCCTAATGAACAATGATGATGACAAAGTTTGTATAATCTGTCATAACATTAATAGAAAATTACCACAAAACAGGAACCGTGAAAAGAGTGAAGGTTTTGATTAGCTGTGAGGAAATCGACACCAGACCAAAAGCATGGGCTTTTCTTTTAAAGAGATTTTTGCTTTCTTTGACCCTCATTAATTATATATAGAAGGAAATCAGTAAATATTTGGTGGATTATAAAAGGCTATATGTGGCCCACAAATCATAGGCCAATCTGATCCATACTTTGAAAAATTATGTAAATTTCTAAGACACGATGCTGACTTGCACATTCACCCTGATTGTCTACCTTGTCCCTTTTAAATCCCTGCTTGACACAGTCTTAGAAAAATAGTAAAGAATATTTATAACAATGAGTCAAGGAGAGATGCAAATAAGTAACAAAAACAAAGACAGGCAGGATACCAGAGATACCAAGTAAATTCTGAAAGCCATGATGCAGAGAAAAACTCAGAGGGAAGCTTAGTCAGTCTGCAATGGATCACATGTGCAGTAAGATTGATGCTGATGGGTCAGCATGTGAAACAGTCACCAGGAAAAAGCACTAATATTTAGCATCTCTGGAGCACAGTGAGATGGGGTTGGAGGTAGAAGTCCTGCTGGTGCTTTTGAGTATGAAAAGGCCATGCATGTAGAAAAGGAAAGCTGCATATGGTCCTGATATACATGAGAAAAATCTTTCACCATCCCTTATGATAGCCACTATGCCAGGTGAATCATGGAGGCCCATTCTGCTTAACTTGATGATGGCATAATAATAAGTAAATGTAACTTTTAAGACAAATAGTAAGAGTGTCAACAGAAGCAGCTACCAAGGACAACCTACTCATCCCTTTTGTTCTGTTACTGAATGCCTGAATGGTTGAAGTAAATCCACAACACATATAAGTTTCCTTGTCTTCTCCTTCTAGGTACAAGTACACACACACACACACACACACACACACACACACACACACACACAAAATACAAAATATATTTGCATAGGTGCACAAGATACAAATATTTTTTCCCTTTCCATCTTTCTTTATGAACAATTAGGATTGTCATTGTAAAATACAAAATCCATCATGATATTTCTGAGCTGGAAGCACTTAAAAGCTTCTATTGCCCTCGAGGTAAACTTCTTAATGAGGAGCTTTCCCCATCAGGCTTCTGCCTACATCCCAAGCCTCAAATGTCCCCTCACACATCATGCCTCAGAAACATGGAAAAGCTTTTATTTCTCCTAAAGTTCAATGTTCTCTCATCTCTGGGACTGTGAGCATATGGTAATTGTCTCTGTTTAGAATTCCCTGCCTCTCCCACCCTTCAGGTTCCAGGCCTTATGAATCTAGTGTGGCTGATCTAGATATACTTCAGGTCTCAGCTGAGAACTCACTTCCTCCTTAACATAGGTGTTCTCTGACCCACCAAAAAGGAAGAAGTGTTTGTGTTTCTTGTCTGTCCCCACAGCATTCAACACCATCTCCACATCGTGCTCTATTCCACATTTTGGAAGTGCAGAAAAATACAAGTGCCAAAATTCCTCGTTGGGAGAGTATTGTTTTTTGCTTTTTCTTTTTTTATTATTGGCAAAAAGTACATGGACAAACTATGCAGAGTGATTCCCAGGAAATTATCACTCGACTGTTATCTGCAAGTCTAGGAGGGAAATTTATTTTGATTTACTAGAGGGAAAAGAGGGAAGAATATAAGGAAAAGAAGACAATAAAACACAAGTGCAGCTAGATGACTCCAACTGCTATACATTTACTTGTCTGTGCCCTAACATACACCAACAGGTGTAATGAGTACCTCCAGATAAAGTTATTATTGGTAATTGTGAATTCTCTGTTTACTTCTTTGCATTTTTAAGAATTCTAAAATGAGATTTTTTTACTTTTGAAACTTAAAAAAGATTACAGGTGTATTTATTTAAAAAGCACATATTGGACCATTACTAAGTGTCAGGCAGTTTCCTGGGTACTATGAATAAAACAGTGAACAAGATAGACAACATTAGAGACACAGAGCAGAATAATGGTTACTGAGGCTGGTAAGGAGAGTGGGCAAGTGGGGATGGTTAATGTGTACAAAAAATAGAATAAATAAGATCCAGTATTCAATAGCACAATAGAGTGACTATAGTCAATAATGATTTAATTGTATGTTTTAATAATGATTTAATTGTATGTTTCAAAATAAACGTTGGATTGTGTGTAACACAAAGGACAAATGCTTGAGGTGATGAATATTCCATTCACCCTGATGTGATTCTTATGCATCATATGCCTATATCAAAATATCTCATGTAACCCCTAAGTATATACACCTATTATGTAATAAAACATTTTTTAAAAAGATAGACTATGTCCTTGCTTTCAAGAAGCTTGCATTTTAGTAGGAAGTGTAGAAAAGTAAACTAAAAATAAGGAAGGTGATGTCAGATAATGAGAAGTTAATAAGTAGTATACTAGAAGATACGTGATATACTAGAAAGTTGTGGGGAACATTCCCGTGTGAGACCCCCAAAAGGCGTGAGTCTCACTATACGGTGAGTTTGATCCCAAACACAGTTTCCTACTGGAGGCAGTCGAGCTATCCGGAAATATAGGAACTTAAAGATGAATGATCAGTTTCTAATATCAACCACAATATCGTTTGGGCCTAAAACTATGCGGTGCTGCTAGACCGAGTGACCCCCTGCCAGCAACCAGTTCCTGCTTTTAACCTTTTTATGACTCTCTCTTTAAGAATAAGTTTTAACCTTTTCTTTACTTACCTGACTGCCTAATGGTTTAACTGTCGATATTTGCAAAGCAAATGCCACCATAAGGGATGGCTTTGATTTCTGACTCAGACTCCTGAATGGGGAAGTTGAGATAAGTTGAGTCAGGAGCAGACAAAAGAGAATCTGGTTAAAAGATATTCTGATGAGCAAAACCAGAAAACCTTTTCACATCTCAGTTCTAAAACAAGGTCAAACCAGAGATACCTGCAGCCAGGAGGAATAATGTTTGGATGTAAACAAGCTTTTTGAATAATATTTGGATGTAAACAAGCTTTGTGAATAATGTTTGGATGCAAACAAGCTTTGTGATTACAGGAAATTCTGTTACTTTTTACAACCACTGATTGCATATCTGACTTCTCTATTGTATAGGCCATGTGAGGCATACATTTGCATTTCCTCTTGCTATGAGGTAAACCAGAGCCAAGAAAGTGTATCTATTCCTGGCCTTTGAAAAATAAAATTTTGCTGTTTAGGTACAGCCTATCAGCCCTCCAGACGCCTCACTTTCTCTCTCTCTGTCTTTATTAATTTTCCAGGCGCACTCCCTCTTCCAGGTATTGGGACCCTCTTGCAGGTTGAGAGACCCCCGGCAGACGTGCCTACCCGTCCCAGATGGTCCACGACAGAAAGTGAGTCTAGTATATTACTATACTTAATATAGTGCTTACCTTTTTTGGTGAAAAGAAGGTATCATTCAGGTGAAGATGTAGGCAGGTGTATTCCAGACATGGGGAACAGATAATGCGAAGTTATGACAGCAGAAAACTCAGGGTATGTTCCTGAAGTAAAACAAAGACCAGTGTGGATAAACTGTGATACTGAATTGTGATACTGAGGGAGACAGATGTGTAAGACAGGAAATAGAATTAAGCAGGGAACAGATTATGCAGGACTTCAGAGTCCAGAATGATGAATGTAGATTCTATTCTCCATGTGGTAATAGTAAATTTATTATAAGCATTTCCCAATTTTAATAAGCATTCTTCTAAAATACCATTTTAATGGCTTCACATTATTCTGTCATATGGATGTGCTGAGATTCAATTAATCATTCCCTTATTATTGGATATTTAGTTTATAAGACTTGGCCAAAATCCAACTTGAATCAGTTAGTGAAATGGAATGAATCCACCTTTTTACCACTTCAATCAAATGCCAGTTAGTAGCAATTAGTACTCACTGAAGATGATATATGCTACTGAAAATTCTAATCAGGTAAGAAATATGCGTTATTTTCCCTGATATAACTTATTTTGACATGTGTGAAAAATAGTAGATGCTTAAATTAATCTCATGCATGTTTGCAACCATCTCTGGAGAGCTATTACAAATCTAATAAGTGGATATGCTAGTATAAATAATGTGACAATTTTAAAAGAGTTTTATTTGAAATAAATAGAATATTCATTTCACAAAAGAGGGCCTCAGGAGATAAAACTGAAAACATGGTATATGGATTATTTGAAAGAATAAGAGAGAAGATGTTTATATTAATAGTGGGGGCCAGCCATCATTTTAAAGGAAGTATTGTTAACATGGTATGTATCTACCACGATCACGGATCCTGCCCTACCTATCACTTCTGGATTTCTGAGGCTTGAATTGCATCTTAATAGCTGCCAATTTCTCTTCCTGTGTTCATATATTTATCACTATTACCCTGTGATAGTTGGGCAAAGCCTATGGAGCCCCTCTCAGAATTTTGATTTTAGCTGTATTAAATTAAATACAAAGGATTATTTTAAAAATCAATCATATTGAAATGTAGTTTTATCTATCATCTCAGGACTCTGATGTAGACCTTCATTATCAGCCTTTTATGGATGACTTCTAAATTATAGTAGAAGACTCCTCTGACCCTTGGCTCAAGTAGATATATATGCATTGTAAAGAATATTTATGACCATATTGTACAGTGTGTTTATAAAAATTGGTCCTTCAGGCTACAAAAGCCAGGATATATAGTCAGTGTACAAGCAAATTTAAAATGCCTTGCTTTGTATCTGGGATCCAGGAATACCAACCCAATCCAGTCCATTCATTTACTTTGATTCAGTGGTTTTTATTGTGGGTCACAGAAAGTCCTTATATTTTCTTAAAAGCTGTCATTCTCCAGGTCCCATATGTATTGGAATGTAGCGCCAAGTGAGCTGATATGTTAGTCTTGCAAGGATGCCACTGGTTATATGTTCTGTTGTGGTCACTGCACGTGCTGAACTCCTACAGGTGTATATGCGTCACTTATCCTAACAAAGGCTAGCAAACTATTGACCTATTGGGCTCAAATGATCCTCCTACCCATGTCCTGCTGGACTGGAGTTGTTAGAATGGGTCACACACCACTCCTCACATAGAGGTGTTGTGCCCTTGCTCACATTTCCTTTCTCCTCCCCCGACATCAAAAACTCACTCAAAGAATTTAAATTACATAGGCCTAGAGCCCAGGTCAGACCGTATCTGCACACAGACGAGTGTTTTTTGTTACCATAGGCTTGATTTTGTTTTCTGGGATTTTGTTGTTGTTTAATTTCTGGTAACCTTCACAGATCAGAAAGCAATGTTTGTTCTTATTCCCCACTGTCCTCCACAGAACTCCTCCATGCTTTCTCCCAGAAGCCAGTTTTGATTCTTACTCCTTGTAGTTATTGGTCAGCTACTTCCCTCAACATTCAAGCAGCAAACTAGATTCAAAATTAATTTTTCATGACAATCGGGTCTAAACAGCCAAGTTTGAGTTGCATAATCTCACATACCATGACCAATTTTTGCTTTATCTGCCAGTTCGTCTTACACCAAATCTTTTTATTTTCTTTCCTTTTTTTTTTTTTTTTTTTGAGACAGGGTGTCACTCTGTCATCCAGGCTGGAGTGCTGTGGCATGATCACAGTTCTCTGTGGCTTTGACCTATTGGGCTCAAATGATCCTCCTATCCCAGCCTTCTGAGTAGCTGGGACCACAGGCATCCATCACCACACCTGATTTTTGTTTGCTTATTTGTAGAGATAGCCTTTCACCATGTTTACTGGGTTGGTCTCAAACTCTTTGGCTGAAAGTTATCTTCCCACCTTTGCCTCTCAGTGTTGAGTTTACAGAAATGAACCACTGCACCTGGCCCACAGACACCTTCTCATATGCTTATGTGCATGCCCACAATAGTGAATGAAAGAATGCCTGCTTCTATCTCTATGCGAGTATCTACTATTGGAATTGTAAAGACTGGAATATGTATGTGTATTTGTAAGGATTTTTTTCTTTATAGATATATAAGGATTATAAAGAAGATATGCACATCTTTTTCTCAGTAATTATGTCTCTCCTAGAGTGCCTCTGTGCATGCACATGAAAACTAGCATGCTTTAAAATCATTCTCACAAGGAAGTGAAACAGAAAACTGAAGGAAGAACAGAGCTTCTAACATAGAATAAGAAAGCAAGCCAGTGCTTTGGAGTCAGATGATCCTGCGATCTCCATCTGCTACTGGCTAAGTAACCTCAAAGCATTGTTTAGGGCTTCAGGTTTTTTTTTTTTTTAATCTGCAAATAAAATATGCATATAATTATCTGAGGATTAAATGCTTTGCACAGTGTAGGGAATCAATTTATGTGATCAATAAATGGAAGGTTCCTACCTCAGTCAGCAAGTGTTGCTTTTTAAGACCCTAAATGCGTAGTGATCAAATTTGTATAAGTCTGTAAAAATAGCAACTTTTATTGAGTACATAATATATAGTAGGTGTTCTTCCCAGTGCTTCAAATCTTTATATCATTTGATATCTATAAAAATCTGTAATATAGGTATTTCTGTTATTTGTACTTTGCAAATGAGGTCCAGAGACAGTAACATGATGAAGATGACAGAGTGCACAAGCAGAGGAGCCGGGTTTGAGTCACAGCATTCTCCAGAGTACATGCACTTTTACACTCTTACCCTACATGCCAAACACCTCTTACAAAGATGGTAGGATTGACACAGCTTGGCAGGAAGCAGAAGACAGAGATGCTTTCCTACAGACCTAGTTTTGGTGATTTAAGGAGTAAAATACTCACTTCTTAGAGAATGAGTACTGAGACTGTATCATACAAGAATCGGGGCTGTTTAAGATCTTAGGGGCTCACTCTACGTTCCTTAAACCCAGGGCTAGCTGGATTTCAGCAGACTTATTATCTCAGCTAGAGGAGAAACCAAACTTGGTTTATCATAGGATCAGTGGTGCTCTCTCTTTGGCATGCAGCATCCCAAGGACTTTGTTTCTCAGCTGTCCCTTGATCAACGCAGATTACCTGGCTTTCCCAGACACTCTGTTAGGCAAGCAACACTCTCTAATAGAAATTGTCTATGCCAAACAGCCTACTTATTTTTTCCTAAGCAGGTCCTTCTTTGAATGTCTTCTATATGAAGAGATCCAGAGGTATAAGTAGTATTAGAATGAATCTCACACTCCATGGGATGATGGGAAACTTGGGACTGCTTCCATTCTCTGCCTTGTTGATTCAAACCACACAGATAATTCTTTAAACCACATCCTATCACATGTGACATTTGTCCCAATCCCATACATGACAGGTGACAGTCCTGAAAATATCCCCAATGCATGAGATTTTATCAGCAATATAAGAAAAGAGGAGACAGTTCTGTTTAGCCACTGAGTGGTTGAAATGAGATGCTTATGTCAGCAGGTTGATGATGATGATAGGACCTCACATTTGTACATCACTTTGCAATGTAAAAGCTATTTTCCCATCTATAATGATATTTTATCTTCAGGGAATGTAATGCAAATTATTCACATATAACAGCTGAGAGAACTAGGACACTAAGAAATAGAGACATTTCTTATTTTGACTGCTAGTAAATTCAACAATCAGCACAAGCCTTCTGATTATTTTACATCATGATGCCTGAGAAATATCAGGCAATTAATTCAAACCTACTAATTCAAAATATCAGTTAAGAGATGGGTCCCAGACAAATGGGAATCCTGCATGCAATGAATTATAGTATTAGCTAAATATAACAAAGATACACATAAATTGTAACTAGTCAGGGAAAACTGCAGCTTAAACTCTGTATGTTTTATCTGTACCAGTAAAAAGTATGAAGGTCAGCTGAACTGAGAAATCTTTTGATTAAAGTGTATTTGAATACTGTTTAGCAGAATTCTACTACCAGCATTCTTTTTCTTTCCTGGCAGATTACTATTTTTTAGTTACCAACATAATTTGATAGTCATCTAATTAAATAAAAGGAACAAAGTCCTGTTCCCCCAAAACACAATGTGCTTTTATTGCTCATTGTTCTTTTTCTTTGTAGTCATTGTAAAGTGTTGCCTCTAAGTGGACTTTTTACAGGTACATATCTTCTCAGCCAGATTCTCCATCTTGGCACAAAAAAGACTCCATAAACAAATTGAACATGAAGTTAATGCCAGTGGTATGGACAGTAATTTTATAAAACTGCAGTAGGTTACCATGCTGTTGTTCCTTGTATCATTCTCCTTGCCACACATAGATTTTGTGTCAGTATTAAAACAATTGCCAAAAACTGCTAAAACTCAGGTCTGAGTAGTTTTGATCCCTTGTACATTAACATTTTTATTGAACATCAATGAAGACCATTGACTTTTTTAAGGTTTATCTCAAGGGATTGAGTATAATCTCATTTAATCTTTAAGGTTTCACCACATGTAACTAATAATTTTCTTTGCATGCATTTCACTATCGGATTTGAAGAGATCAGCACCTTTTCATAGGAAAAACTAGTCAAGAAAGTAAAAAGTGATGCATAACTAACATAGATTATTTACTCTTGAAATCTCATGATGGTACTTTCTCTGCCATCAGCCAAATATGTGATCATGTATACTGACACAGAAAAAACCATTATTTAGTGATTCATTTATTTATTGAGCTACTTTATATATAACAATATGTATATTGTTTATATGTATGTTATTTATATTTTATATCTATATTATATGCCACTTTTATTGAAAGAGTTTGCATCCTGGAAACTGTATAACTGGTTCATTGGATTCCACTGATAATCCAACAACATATATTTTGAAATAAATTGCATAAATCCCAGATTGACATTAGTAACATACTAAATATTAGTAGCATACTAAAATATGTTGACATTAGTAACAAACTAATTGACATTAGTAACATACTAATGACATTACTAGTAATTAGTAACAAGTATGAGACTAATAATTGGTTGGGTGTGGTAGCTCACACCTGTAATTCCAGCACTTTGGGAGACCAAGGCAGGTAGATCACCCGAGATCAGAAGATCAAGACTAGCCTGGCCAACATGGTAAAATCCCGTCTTTACTAAAAATACAAAAATTAGCTGTGCATGGTGGCAGCACCTACAATCTCAGCTGCTTGGGAGGCTGAGGCAAGGAGAATAGCTTGGCCCCAAGAGGTGGAGGTTGCAGTGAGCTGAGATCACATCACTGTACTCTAGCCTGGGCAACAGAACCAGACTCCATCTCAAAAAAGAAAAAAAAAAAAAAGAAAGAAAAAAACAAAAAGAATTAGTATGTTACTTTCAAAAAATTTGTATTTTTCTTCTATATTTGGTATCCAGACAAGTTATTTTCTTTTTGCTGGGTGACACATATCCCAGGAGCTTTATAAATTTCCACATTCTGGTATTTGGAAACTCGTGTATTAATCAATTGATAGTTTCTCCATTGTCTAGTAAACAGAATATAAAGAATTGGTTTCTGGTATAAACTTTTTCACCCTATCTTTCAGTGTCAGAGGTATCCATATTGATACATCCAAATGAGTTTTTTAAAATAGTATAAAAGTAATCAGTTAATATTTATCAAAATCTTCTTTGATTAAAAAATATACAATTGAATTTGATTGAAGCAGTACATTATTATTTGAACTCTATTTTATATTCTGATTTTTGTAATCCTACTGTATCTGATGTACAGTCAGCTTTCTGTTGCCTTAAATCCAGAGACAGTGAATAACTATCTAGCATCAGATAAAAATACTATCCTAGATATTAAAATCTAGTGATGATTTAAGACTCTTCACTGATAAATAAAAATAGCTGATGACTGTGCATTACATTTGATTTTGCGTATATTCAGCTTTTTGTTTTTAAGGCAAAAACAGATTCAAGGTAAGTGGCTTAGTGTAGGACGTTCTTTTGAATTGGCTTAGTCAGAATGGGGAAATTTCCCAAATGTCATGTTTCTAAAAGCATCATCCTCTTTCTCTTCTTTTGCACTACATTTTCTTAAGGATTCCTCCTCCAGCTGATTTGAAAGTGCTAAAATTTCACTATTATTATTTCTTTACTTGTCTAACTTCTGGTAAAGCAAATTCCCTTTAATAGAATAATAATTAAAGTGATTAGTGTTGATAAGGCTCCTCAAAGTATTTCCACAGTAAAGGTTTTCATAAGGGAAAGAGAGAAAACATAAATCAAGAAATAAGTATAGAATGAAGGCAGACTTCACTCATTTGGCTTTTCCCTAGGGTCATGTATACAGTAGAGCTTAAGAGCAAAAGGGATCACTATCAATCATGGACATAAACATGCCCTGGATTTTCTGTTCTACAGAATTGCAAGTCATCTGTATATTATATAGAACAGTATAGTAACCTGAAAAAGCACATACTTTTAGAAACTCAGAAAATTCCACTTTGAGAACTGAAAGTGAAATAAATGAAAATTGATTGACATTAATACTGAAACTACACACACACTGAAAATCAGCAGCAAACATTCTAAAATATTATAAACATAAAGTGTAATCTGATGTTCAGTTGGGATTTATTGTCATGAGATTGTTTTAAAGAGAGCTTCTGACGATCAAAAAATGATAGTGAAAAGTAAAGAGGTTCTGGCAAATGAGTATAAATTTATCAACACTCTTGGATGGTATCTGATAAACAAGGAAAATGAGAATTTTTCCTTAAATAACATGAGAATGGAACAATTATCTCAATTCTAAGGGTACTTTACAGCTTAAATAATCTGCAATCTCTGTGGTGTACCTACAATTTTAAAATAAATATACATGGTGGCTCAAAGCTCATCAATTAGACTATATCAGCATGTGGTGAAATACTCCATGGCTTATCATTTTATTGACGAAATACTAGCTATTTTTCATTTCTTTCTCACCAACAGAAATCCTAATTTTGTACAGAGGGGCAATAATTTCAGGTATAGGATATAAGGAAAATGCAATCGAGTGTCTTAAAATGTTAAACACATATGTAATTGTAATGAAAATACATACATACAGAAGGCTTGTCAATCAATATTAAGAGCAATTTTATGCATAACAGTCAAAATTTGAAGCACTTCAAAAGCCCACCAAATAGTAGGATAAGTATTAATAGGACAGACTGTGATATATCCTAACTGTAGGATATTACATATAAATAGATAAATAATATGAAGAAATTAACTACTGATAAATGCAACAGTGAAAAGGAATCTCAAAATTATTATGCTTAGTGAAAGAAGCCAGGCACAATAGACTACATATTGTAAATGTGATGCAACTTAGGTCTTCTCAATAACATGTAAACAGTGGTATCCTGTGTAGGGTGGTAGGGTGGGCCCCAGAAAGCTATTTGGTTGCATATTGAAGATACAGGTAAAAGCAGAAATCATGACAAAGTTAACCTCAATTTGCTTACATTCTCTTGAAAGTGGAGCCTGAGACAAGGATTTACTTGCAGATGGTTTATTTCGAAATCGGTCTCAAAACACCAGTGTAAGTAATCAGGCAGAGAGTGACATGAAAGAAAATCCAATGTATAAATGTATATCATTGAGCTGGTCATTACTGTATCCAACTTGGGTTCATTCCCACTAAAATCTTTGGAGAAACTAAAACGAACCTAAGAATTTTTCCTTAAATGATGTGAGAGTGGGGCAGTTATCTCAATTCCAAGGGTGTTTTACAACTTAAATTATCTGCCACCTTCTTGGTGCACCTGCAATTCTGATGAGTAAACTATCATACTTTCAAAGTCTTGGGACAAAGAAGAAAAAGCAAAACAGAGAGTGGTCATAAGCACTTCAGATGGGTGTATGTCCCGTGTATGGGGAAACTATCCATTATAACTACATCTAAAATCCAAGTTAGGCCAAAGGGATATGTTATGGGCATAAACTGTGTATTTTACGTATTTTTATCAGAGTATCAAAACAGTTAAAAAGAATACATTATAGAGAAGACAATGATTTGAATGAGTACAAACTTCTCATTAGAACTACAGTGATTAGAATACAGTGACACACTAGATCTAAAGTGCTGAGGCAGAAATGTCAACCCAATACCTCATATTTAGAGAAGCTATCCTTCAGGAAAAAAGGCAAGAAAGTATTTTTTGAGAATGAAACAAAACACATTTTAAAAAACCTAAGGGGAATAGTCTTGAATTGACCTGCACTCTAGCAAAGGCTAAATGAATTTTTTCACATGAAAAGGAAATGACTATTAGACAGAAAAATCATATGGTCAAAATAAAGTAATTTCAGAAATCATAAATATCTGAGTGTATAAAACAGGATTTTTCTTTATGTAAAATACATATAACGACTTAAAAATCATAATTTTGACTCTGGGTTCCTAATATATGTAATTATTACATAAATATACTTCAGATATCACAGGTTTGGTTCCAGACCATCACAATTAAGCAAGTCACACTAACTTTTTGGTTTCTTAGTGTATATAAAAATTATGTTTACATTATACTGTAGTCTATTAAGCATCCAATAGTATTGTGTCTAAAAATACTATGTGCATGCCTTCATTAAAGAATAATTTATTGCCAAAAATGCTAAGAATTACTCGAACCTTCAATGAGTTAAAATGTTTTTGCTGGTAGAGGGTCTTGCCTCAAGTTAATGACAGCTGATGAATCTGGGTGAGGGCTACAGAAAGTTGAGATGGCTGAAGTAATATCTTAAAATAAAACAATAAAATTAGCTGCATTGATTGACATCATTTCAGAAACATTTCTCTTAGCATGCGATGCTCTTTAATAACAGTTTACCAGCAATAGAACAACTTTCAAAATTAGAATAAATCCTCTCAAACCTTGCTGCTGCTTTATCAACTACGTTTATCTAAAATTCTTTATTGTCATTTCAACAATGTTACAGCATCCTCACCAGAAGTAGTTTCCATTTCAAAAACTACTTCTTTTGCCCACCCATAAGAAGCAATTAGTCATCCATTAAGTTTTTTCTTGAGATTGCAGTAATTCAGTCACATTATCAGTTCCATTTCTAATTTTAGTTGTTTTGCAATTTCAACTCTATCTGCAGTTACTTCCACCACTGAAGTCTTGAATGCCTCAAAATTTCTGTTAACGTTGATACTTTGACCTCCTCACACAAATCATGACTGTTCTTGAAGGCATCTAGAATAGTACATTCTTTCTAATGGATTTTCAATTTATTCTACCCAGACTGATTGCAGAAATAACTATTTATGACAACTGTAGCCTTACAAAATGCATTTCTTAAATCATAAGATTTGAAAGTCAAAATTATTCTTTGATCGATGGGCTACAGAATAGATGTTCTGTTAGCTGACATGAAAATTGATTGCCTTGTAAATATCCATTAAAGCTCTTGGGTGACTAGGCGCGTTGTTAATGAGAAGTAATATTTTGAAAGGAATCTTTTTTACTGAGTAGTAGTTTTCAACAGTGGGATTAAAATATTCAGAAATCCATCCTGTAAACCAATGTGCTGTCATGCTGGCTTTGTTGTTCCATTTACTGAGCACAGGTAGAGTCAATTTCATGTAATTCTTATCAGTCTTAGGGTTTTTCAGAATGGTAAATGAATGTTAGCTTCAACTTAAAGTTGGCAGCTTCATTATACTCTAACAAGAGTACCAGTGTCCTTTGAAAGTTTGAAGCCAACCATTGTCTTCTCCTCTCTAGATATGAAAGTCCAAGATGGTATCTACTTTCAACAGAAGGTTGTTTGACTGCATTAAAAATCTGTTATTGCTTATCAGTTTCAGGAGATTTTGGGCTGAGACAATGGGGTCTTCTAAGTATACAATCATGTCATCTGCAAATAGAGACAATTTGGCTTCCTCTTTTCCCAATTGAATACCATTTATTTCTTTTTCTTGCCTGATTGCTCTGGCTAGAACCTCCAATACTATATTGAATAGGAGTGGTGAGAGACGGCATCTTTGTCTAGAGCCAGATTTCAAAGGGAATGCTTCCAGGTTTTGCCTGTTCAGCATGATATTGGCTGTGGGTTTGTCGTAAATAGATTTTATTATTTTGTGATACGTACCCTCAATATCCAGTTTATTGAAGGTTTTTAGCATAAAGAGCTGTTGAATTTTGTCAAAGGCCTTTTCTGCATCTATTGAGATAATCATGTGGTTTTGGTCTTTGGTTCTGTTTATGTGATGGATTACGTTTATGGACTTGTGAATGTTGCACCAGCCTTGCATCCCTGGGATGAAGCATACTTGATCATAATGAATAAGCTTTTTGATTTGCTGTTGCATTCTATTTGCCAGCATTTTATTGAAGATTTTTGTGTCAATGTTCATCATGGATATTGGCCTGAAGTTTTCTTTTTTAGTTGCGTCTCTGCCCAGCTTTAGTATTAGGATGATGTTGATCTCATAAAATGAGTTGGGGAGGATTCCCTCAGGATATGAAATCAATGTGCAGAAATCACAAGCATTCCTATACACCAATAACAGACAAACAGAGAGCCAAATCAAAAGTGAACTCCCATTCACAATTGCTACAAAGAGAATAAAATACCTAGGAATACAACTAACAAAGGATGTGAAGGATCTCTTCAAGGAGAATGACAAACCACTGCTCAATGAAATAAGAGAGGACACAAACAAATGGAAAAACATTCCATGCTCATGGTTGAGAATAATAATCAACATCATGAAAATGGCCATACTGCCCTAAGTAATTTATAGATTCAATGCTATCACCATCAAGCTAACAATGACTTTCTTCACAGAACTGGAAAAAAAACAAATTCAAACTTCATATGAAGCCAAAAGAGAGCCCACATAGACAAAACAATCCTAAGCAAAAAGAAAAAAGCTAGAGGCATCACAGGGCCTGACTTCAAACTATACTAGAAGTCTAGAGTAATCAAAACAGCATGGTATTAGTACCAAAACAGAGGCATAGACCAATGGAACAGAACAGAGGCCTCAGAGCAACATCATACATCTACAATCATCTGATTTTTGACAAACCTTACAAAAACAAGCAATGGGGAAAGGATTCCCTGTTTAATAAATGGTGTTGGGAAATCTGGCTAGCCATGTGCAGAAAGCAGAAACTGGATCCCTTCCTTATACCTTACAGTAAAATTAACTCCAGATGGATTAAAGACTTAAATATAAGACCTAACACCATAAAAACCCTAGAGGAATACCTAGGCAAAACCATTCAGGACATAGGCATAGGCAAGGAGACAACAGATGCTGGAGAGGATGTGAAAAAATAGAAATGCTTTCACACTGTTCATAGGAGTGTAAATTAGTTCAACCATTGTGGAAGACAGTGTGTTGGTTCCTCAAGGACCTAGATACAGAAATACCATTTGACCCAGCAATCTTATTACTGGTTATATGCCCAAAGAATTATAAATTGTTCTATTATAAAGACACAGGCACACGTATGTTCATTGTGGTACAGTTTACAATAGCAAAGACCTGGAACCAACCCAAATGTCCATCATCGATAGGCTGGATAAAGAAAATGTGGCACATATACACCATGGAATACTATGCAGCCATAAAAAACGATGAGTTTGTGTCCTTTGTAGGGACATGGAATAACCTGGAAACAATCATTCTCAGCAAACTGACACAAGAACAGAAAACCAAACACTATATGTTATCACTCAAAGGCGGGTGTTGAACAATTAGAACATGTGGACACAGGGTGGGAGCATCACACACTTCAGTCAGTGGGTGGTGGGGGCTAGGGAGGGACAGTGGGAGTGGGGAGGGTAGGGAGGGATAATGGGGAAAAATACCAGATATAGATGATGGGGGGATGAAGGCAGCAAACCACCTTCCCATGTATGTACCTATGCAATATCCTGCATGATCTGTATGTGTACCCCAGAACCTAAAGTACAATTTTAAAAATGTAAAAAAAAAAATCATTATTTAGTGTGGCCATCAACATTAATGATGTTAGCTGGATCTTCTGGATAACTTGCTCTAGCTTTTACACCAGCACTACCCACCACCAAAATATATATTATTTTCTTATGTGCATGGTAGATGCACCAAAAAATATATGTTAGACATAAACAAAATCATTTAAGAGTGAAAAGATTTTGATTATGCAGAATATATTTAAGGGGGATAAAATATTTAAAATAGAAATTACTCAAAATAGGTTATTTGTCAAGCCCCTAAATATTAAAAAATTAAACAGTTCTAAACAATTCATGTCTCAGAGTAACATGTTACTATGAAAATCAGAAAGCACCTTCAATATAATGAAAACCAAATATAACTATGGGATACAGTTAAAGCATTACTTACCAGACAATTTCCATTGTTCCATGCTAATGCTACAATACAACTTTTATAAAAATTAACAACCAACAACTAAAATTCTGTCAATATTAGACAAAAAAAGAATGGAAAAAAGAAACACGGAAACAACAGCAGAAATCAACAAACATCAGAACAAAGAAAAAAATAGAGAAAGTCAAAAGCCAATATCTGGCAATATGAAATGACGAACAAACTGTGAGAGGACGATAATAATCAATTGAGGAGAGAAAAAGGAAATATCACAGGACATCCTACAGATGTTAAAGGGTAAATAAAAGAACATTATGCATAGAATTACATCAACAAAATAAGAAACTATTGTGAAATTTTTAAAAATTAAGGATAGAAATTACCTGTTTATTCAAGAATATAGTCTTAATTTTCTATAAACCTATTAGATAAATTAAAGCTGTATTTTAAACTTTATCTCACTAAAAAAATTATGGCCCAAATGACTTTATTAATTAATTCTACCAAATATTTAAGAGAGAAATATTATCAATTTCACACAAACTTAGAATAAACAGGATAAAACACTTTTTAATTCATCTTGTAAAATCAATATAACCTTGATAATAAAACCAGAAAGGTCCGTTGTTAGAAATGGAAACTATAGATCCATATATTTCATACACATAATTGAAAGATCTGCTTTAATGGTTGTTTCATATTCCTATATACTCTTCCTTAACTCCATTGTGGAGTACCAGTCCAATTTCCCCTTGATAGTCAGAATCACTCACCTCCACCAGCATCATAACCCCCTTTTTAGTCTATTGATTCAGAGGCACAAGGAGTTCAAAGTGATCAGTCAGCAGTCGTACCTCCAGTTCAATGAAATCATATTGTTTTGTCTCCTGGTAGAAGTATTCTTCCCTTTGGAATGAAAACCTCTAGTCCACAACTTCGGCTGTGTTTCTATACACCAGCAATGAACAATCTAAAAAGCAAATTAATAAAGCAATTCCACTTAAAATAACACCCAAAGGAACAAAATACTTAGGAACAAACTTAACCAGGCATTGAGAGACTTACACTGAAAACTACGAAATATTTTTGTTTAATTAAAAAAGACAATTCTATCAAAAGATATCTCATGCCAATGGATTACAAAGCAATGTTCCTAGCACTTTAAGAGGTAGATGCGGGTGGATTTCTTGAGGTCAGAAGTTCGAGACTAGCCTGGCCAACATGGTGAAACTTCATCTCTAATACAAATATAAAAAATTAGCCAGGCGTGGTGGCACCCAGCTGTGGTCCCAACAATTCGGGAAGCTAAGGCACGAGAATTTCTTGAATCTGGGAGGCAGGGATGCAGTAAGTTGAAACTGCACCACTGCATTCCAGCCTGGCCAAGAGAGAGAAACTCCATCTCCAAAAGAAGGTAATCTTGTTAAAATGGCAATTATTTTTTTTCATTTTTTGAGACAGAGTCTTGCTTTGTTGCCAGGCGCCAGGCTGACGTGCAGTGGCATGATCTTGGCTCACTGCAACCTCCACTTCCTGGGTTCAAGTAATTCTCCTGCGTCAGCCTCCCGAGTAGCTGATACCACAGGTGGGCGCCACCACGCCCAGATAACTTTTGTATTTTTTAGTAGAGATGGGGTTTCACCATGGTCTTGATCTCTTGACCTCGTGATCCACCTGCCTCGGCCTCTAAAAGTGCTGGGATACAGGCGTGAGCCACCATGCCCAGCCAATATTTTTAAGCAATATACAGATTTACTGCAATTCCTGTTAAAAATTCCAAACACCTGGTAGAAATAGTAAAGCCGATTCTCAAACTCATAAGGAAGTGCAAGGGACCCTGACTAATAAGAACAATGCTGAAAAGAAATAGTGTTAAGGGAATCATACTTCTTGATTTCAAAACTTACCAAAAAAATGACATTAATCAAAACAGTGTAACACAGGCGTAAGGATAGACATGTAGACAAATGGAATAGAAATGATAGCCCAGAAATAAATCCAAACATTCATGGACAACTGATTTTTGACAAAAGTGCCAAGATCAATTAATGAAAAAATAATAGTCTCTTCAACAAATGTTGGTGGGAAAATCAGATAATCATATACAAAACAATGAACTTCGACCCCTACCTTACAAAAATTCACACAAAATGAAATAATAACTCAATGAAATAGGGTCAATTAGGTTCTTAATGAAATACCATCCCAAATCATAAAATTCTAGGAGAAAACAGAGATAATTCCTTATGACCTCAGATAAGGCAATTGATTCTTAGAGAAGATTGACACCAAGAACACATACAACAGAGAGCAAAAACATAAATTAATTTTGTCAAAATTAATGATATTGTGCCTCTAGAGACATTGTAAAGGAAGTGAAAAGAAAGTCTATAAAACAGAAGAAAATACTTGTATATCACATACTATATGAGTTGATATCCAGAACATATAAAAACACAACTCAACAATAAAAAAGTAGCTCAATCAAAAAATAGGCAAAAAACTTAGACTCCTTTTTTTAAATAAAAATAGATAAATAGTGGACAAGCATATAAAAAGATATTCTGCATTTCTGTTCATTAAGAAAATGCAAGTCAAAACCACAATATATAGTATTTCACACATATTCAAATAGCTGTAATGAAAAAAAACAAACAAAAGTAATATATTTTGATGAGGATATGGAGAAATATGAACACTTGTACCTTGCTGGTGAAAATGTAAAACTGTGCAGCCACTGTGGAAAACAGTTTAGCTATTCCTTACAAATTTAAACATAAAATTACTATATATCCCAGCAATCCCACTCCTAGGTATATATCCAAAGGAAATAAAAACATGGCCAGGCACAGTGGCTCATGCCTGTAATCCTAGCACTTTGGGAGCGTGAGGTAGGTGGATCATGAGATCAAGAGATGAAGACCATCCTGGCTAACATGGCGAAACCCCATCTTTACGACAAATACAAAAATCAGCTGGTTGTGGTGGCATGCACTATAGACCCAGCTACTCGGGGCACTGAAGCAGGAGAATTGCTTGAACCCAAGAGGCAGAGGTTGCAGTGAGCCAAAATCATGCCACTGCACCCCAGCCTGACAACAGAGTGAGACTGGCAACAGACATATGCATACACACACACACACACACACACACACACACACACACACACATATATATATATATATATAACTCCATATATATCTCCACAAAAAAATCTTGTATAGAAATGTTTATGGCAGCAATGTTCATAATAGCCAACTGGTGGAAATAATTCAAAAGTCCATCAATAGATGAGTGAATAAACAAATTGTGGTAGGTGGCAAAACAATAACTTATTTCAAGACTTACTGCAAAGCTAAGTATTTCTGAAAAGTTTAAATATAGATTAATTCAAATGAGGAAAGAGATATGTTTACAAATAATGGTGCTACAAAAACTGGTTATACAAACATTTGAGAAAAAAATTAAGCATTTGACTTTTTACCTACACAAAATTTAAAATGATGTTAACACAAACTGAATAATAGTTATAAATGAGCAACTATAAAATTTCTAAGAGAAAATATAGATGACCCCAGCAAAGCTATCTTTCATAAATGAGAGAGAAATAAAGTATTTCTTAGATAAGCAATATCTGAGGGAATTCATCACTACTAGACAGGTCTTACCAGAGATGCTCAAGGAAATTTTATATCTAGAGGCAAAAAGACAATAATCACTATCATGAAAACATGGAAACTATAAAACTGACTGGGAGAACCCAAAGAAGAAAGAAAAAGGAATTAAACGTTAACGCTACAGAAAACTCTAACGGAAATGATAAATAAGAGGGGGAGAAGAAAGAAATAATATAGAAAATAACCAGAAACAACTAACAAAATGAAAGAAGCAAGACTTCACCTATCAATAACAACCGTGAATGTAAATGAATTTAACTTCCCCATTTAAAAGATACAGACTGGTCGAATAGATTAAGAAAAATTACCCAACCATATGCTGCATACAAGAAACTCACTTCATCTGTAAAAACATACATAGACTAAAAACGAAGGAATGGAAAAACGTTCCACACAAATGAAAACCAAAAGAGAGCAGAAGTGGCTTTACTTATATCAGATCAAACAGACTTTACAACAAGAACTCTAAGAAGAGACAAAAAGATCATTTAGCAAGAGGATCTAACAATTTTATATATATGTATACACACACATACACACACACATATAAATATGTGTTCATATATATACACATATACCCAACAGTAGGTCATACAGATATATAAAGCAATTATTATAAATTGCTTTATATTATACTAAATCTATAGAGGGAGTATAGTCTACTACAATAGTATTTGAAGACATCAACACCCCACTCTCAACAATGGACAGATTATGTAGAAAGAAAATCATCAACTACAAGAAAAAGAAAGACCCAACAACACTGAATTTAAACTTCAATTAAGAGCAAATGGATCTAGCAGACATTTACAGACTATTCCATCTAACAAACAACAGAAAATACCTTCTTCTCAATAGCACACAGAACATTCTTCAGGATAGACCATGTGTTAGGTCACAAAACAAATCACAGTATATTTTTTAAAGAATTAAAATAATATCACATATCTTTTCTGACTATGAAGAAATAAAACTGGAAATCAATAACAAGAGGAACTTGCATACATTCACAGAAATTAAACCACACGTGCCTGAACAACCAATGAGTTGATAAAATTAAAAAGAAAATGCAAAATAAAAACAGAAACACAACAAAAGCACTACTGATATAAAAGTTTATATCAATAAACATTTATTAATATATCAAAAATAAAAAGACCAAATAAGCAACCTAACAATGCATTGTAAAATACAAGACAGGAAGAGAAAATCAAACTAAAAATTAGTTGAAGAAAATAAATAATAAAAATTAGAGCATAATAAATAAAATTGAGACAAAAATACAAAAAAAAGAGAATGAATCAAAAAGTTGTTTTTTTGAGAACAAAATTTTTAAAAATCTATAGCCAGACTAAGAGAGAGAAAAAAAGGGAAGATCCAAATAAACAAAATCAGACATGAAAAAGGGGACTTTACAATAAATACCACAGAAATTCAAGATTATTAGAGGCTTGTTATGACAACTACATGTCAATAAATTAGAAAAACCAGAAGAAATGAATAAATTCCTAAACATATACAACTTACCAATGAACCATGATGATTAGAAAACCTAACAAACAAATAACAAGTAACAAGACACAAGCAATAATAAAAAGCCTTCTGTTAAAGAAAACCCAGGACCTAATGGCTTCACAGCTAAATTCTACCAAACATTTAAAGATTAACTATTACCAACCCTACTCAAATCATTGCAGAAAGTAAAGAGGATGGAATACTTTCAAACTCCTTCTGTAAGACCACCATTACCCTGACACCAAAACCAGACAGGAACACAACAGAAAAAGAATACTTTAGCCCAATATCCCTGTAAAAACAAAGATGCAAAAATCTTCAAATAAATTCTCTCAAAATGAATCTAACAGCACATTAAAAAGATTATTCATCATTGTCAAATGGGGTTTATTTTAGGGGTACAAGAATGATTCAACAAACATAAATAAATAAACATAATACATCACATCAATAGAATGAAGTACAAAAACCATAGAATCATCTCTATAGATCCAGAAAAAGCATTTTATATAATTCAGTATTTCTTTATAATAAAAGCTCTCAACAAGTTAGGTATAGAAGGAACATACCCCAACAAAATATGGCCACATATGACAAACCAAAAGCCCATATTATACAAAATGGAAAATTGTTGATAGCTTTTCTTCTAAGAACTGGAAACAAGATGATGATGTTCATTATACTACTTTTATTCAACATAGTAGTGGAAGTCCTAGCCAGAGCAGTTAGGCAAGAGAAAGAATCAAAGAGTATCCAAATTGAAAAGGAGGAAGTCAAACTGTCCATTCGCAGATTACATTATCTTATCTTAGATTGGCACAAAAGTAATTGTGGTTTTTGCCATTGAAGGAAAAGAGTGGATTTTCAAATAATGATAAATATTTGAAGTGATGGATATGATAACTACCCTGATTATTTTATTATTGCAAATTTTATACACGTTTTGAAATATCATACTGTACCTCATGAACATGTACAATTATTTTATGTTAATTAAAAATAATAATAAAAGCAAAAATAAAATGAGAAAATACAAGAGAAAATTGTGTAAAATAGGTAGGTCAATAAAATGTAAACCTTTAAAATTTACAAATTTTACTGTATCCGATTTTAGGCCTTTTTCTGTTTAAATGACACCATTGAGAAAACTAAACAGCAAATTGCAGAATGGGAGAAAATATATGCAATACATCTATATTAACAGAATAAACAGTAAGAAGGCAAACAGTTCAAATTTAAAAACTGACAAATATTTGAATAGCTCCTTCATAAAATAATATATACATTTGGATAAGAATTTTATACAATAGTCAACATCATTAATCATGAGGAAAATGCCAATTAAAACCACAGTGAGATAATACTACATTCTCATCAGAACTGCAAATATTAAGAAAACTGGCAGTACCTAGTTTGCCAAGGATCAACTGCAATACTCACTTATTGATTGTCAGAAATATAAAATGATGCAACTATGGATGAAAACTTTTTAGAAGTTGTTTTTTAAAAATGTTACAAATATAGCTACCATAATACTGAGTCATTCTTCTCCTAGGTATTTGCCAACAGAAATTAACACATATGTCAAAATAAGAACTTGCATATGAATACTCCTAGTGGCTCAGTCAACAAGATTAAAAAAAAGGAACAATCTAAATGTCCATTGACATTTGATTGACTAAACACATTGTGATAAATCTATAGAGTAATGTGATGCCATTCAGCAGTTTAAAAAGGAAGAAATTTCTTAATGTGACTACAAATTGATTAATTTCAAAATCTTTAAGCCAAGTGAAATAAATGAAGATATAAAAGGGTACTTTCTGTATGATTCCATTTGCATAAAGTTACAACAAGTTTATAATGATAAAAAGTAGATTAGATCCTCTCTTGGGCCAGAGCCCAGGGAGAATGAGGAGCAAAGCAGCACAGGTAATCTTTTGGAATTTCTGAAAATAATCTGTACTCAAAATAGTGGTTTAGAGGACATGTATAAATGTAAAACTCATTAAATTGTAGAGTTTAAATGAATGTAGTTTACTGCATGTATATTATTACTCAAAAGAGTTGTTAAAAAAAGAGATTAAGTTCATGAAATCACAAAATGAAAGAGTAGAGACATTTAAGTTTATCTAGTTCAATTTGTTTAAAATTATACTAGTTAACCAACTTTACTGAAACATGTGTTTTTATGATGAAGTCTTGTTACTTAAAGCAGTATCAAAAAGTCATAGAAGATTCTCAATAGCTATTTATAAAATAGTCATAGAAATCCCCGATTTATGATAATTCATTTTCTGAACACTTGATTTTATGAATGACTTATTCTACGGCAGCTTCAATTCTTAGGCGTAAAATATTTTCTCATGTTGAACTAAATTGTGCCTTCTTATATCTCTTTCCCTTTGATCTTCTTTTTCATAATCTAATACCTTCATTAAAATGGCAGGCCTTCAAATAGTCAATGGTTACTTTTACTTTTTGCCCTTTATTTTTCTTGTCCAGGTTGATAATTTTTTTTTTTTTTTTTTTTTTTTTTTTTTTTTTTTTTTTTTTTGAGATGGAGTCTCGCTTTTGTTACCCAGGCTGGAGTGCAATGTCGCGATCTCGGCTCATCGCAACCTCCGCCTCCTGGGTTCAGGCAATTCTCCTGCCTCAGCCTCCTGAGTAGCTGGGATTACAGGCACGTGCCACCATGCCCAGCTAATTTTTTGTATTTTTAGTAGAGACGGGGTTTCACCATGTTGACCAGGATGGTCTCGATCTCTTGACCTCATGATCCACCCGCCTCGGCCTCCCAAAGTGCTGGGATTACAGGCTTGAGCCACCGTGCCCGGCCTTCCAGGTTGATAATTTAACAATCCCTGAAAGGCCACACTTTTGACAGCTTTCACAATTATTGTGCTTTTTCTGGAGCCATATCTGTTTGTCAGCATATCTTTCAAAAAATATTATAAAATATAATCAATTATTGACACTTTCCTTCTTACTTGAATATGTGTTATAGACATGTTTTTCCATTCAATTAAAAAATCTAAATTTCAAAAGTAAAATCACCCACAAAGCTGGGCATAAATTCAGCATCTTCCATGGAGAGTATACTTGTCAAGACTTTTTTTTTTTTAAGTGTTGTGTTCTGAATTGTGTCCCCCAAAATTTTTTAGTAGAAGTCCTAACCATGTAAGAATGTGACTATGAATTTGAAGACTGAATCTTTAAAAGGTCGATTAAGGTAAAACGAGGTAATCTAGGTGAACTACAAAGCAATATTACTAGAATCTTTGTAAAAATAAAAGATTAGGACACAGACGTGTACAAAGAGGAAAACACGAGGCGAAGACGTAGACAGATGATGCCTATTTGCAAGGGAAAGAGGACTCAGAAGAAAACAAACTCACAACAGCACTTTGATCTTTGACCTCTAGCCACTAGAAGTATGAGAAGATGAATTTCTGTTGTTTATGTCATTGCATCTGTGGTATTTGATTATTGCAGCTGCAGCAAGCAAATATGGCAATTGACAGGAATGAAACCTAAACTAGCTGAAGTAAGCAGGAGATTAACCAGATGACGCCGAGATAGCTCACATAATTTTGGAGTGTCATTTGTGAAAGAATATTAGTAAAGATGTTCTAACATCATTAGGACTTGCTCTCCGCTGTGTTTCTTGGAATTTCAGCAGATTTTAACTGCTTTCTTTAAAAGGCGTTTTTAACATGTGACAATCTGCCAAACAACTCCTGAACCACTAATCCCAGAGATGGCCTACCTCTTCCATTAGTTACTCATCACAGAATTCTGGACTCTGATTGTCCCACTTTGAGTCACTACTAAAATGTGAAAAATTACACAGAATTTTTTAAAGTAAAATACCTCATTAATAACATTTATGTTGATTGCATACTTAAATTGTAATATATAGTATATATTGGATTAAATATTGTGTTATTATAATTAATAGCACCTATTTGTTTTACTTTCTTTCCATGTGACTACCAGAAACATTAAAATTAAATATGTGGTTCACATTTGTGGCTCACAATCTATTCCTATTGAAAGCTCTACGGAGGATATGAGCCACAAAGAGTAAAAACAAAACAAAACAATTGGTTCTTTAAGAATTAGATTGATTCTCCTCCCGTAGCAACAGGGTAACTGGAACCAGTTCCTCTTCTTGGCCGAATCCACATCGATTATACTACAAATACATGTGATTTCACAAAATCTTCATTATGTCAGCTGGACACAGAATATATCATCATTCTGCAGAACTTCTGCTCATCAATATATAAAATTTTAACCAAACTTAGAGAAAGCTAAAAAAAAAATTCCAGAGCAATCTGCAACATAGACCCTTACATGCTCTACTAATAATATTCATGTTTTTGCTCTTGAACATTTTACTGATTTTTACTACATACATTTCTTACATTCTAGATTTTTCCTCGTTTCATTTTTCTTTAAGAAAAAAAAAATCAAAATCTGTTTTCTATCCATGACCTTGCCTTGGCCTTACATTTTGTCTTTAATTACTGTCTTCCTGGCTTTACTTGAAACACTCTTGCTTAGCCATAGCTTTGCACCTAGGCAATATTCAGATTCTCTGTTCTTTTTTTTTTTTTTGAGACGGAGTTTCGCTCTTCTTACCCAGGCTGGAGTGCAATGGCGCGATCTCGGCTCACCGCAACCTCCGCCTCCTGGGTTCAGGCAGTTCTCCTGCCTCAGCCTCCTGAGTAGCTGGGATTACAGGCACGTGCCAACATGCCCAGCTAATTTTTTGTATTTTTAGTAGAGACGGGGTTTCACCATGTTGACCAGGATGGTCTCAATCTCTCGACCTCGTGATCCACCCACCTCGGCCTCCCAAAGTGCTGGGATTACAGGCTTGAGCCACCGCGCCCGGCAGATTCTCTGTTCTTTATCCTATAAATACAGCTATGGTAATTGGAATGGTAAAAGGATGATGAAAGATGTTTCACTATATATCACTAATTACCAGTAATGTTTGAAACAGTGGGCAATTTTCTGGAAATATTCAAAACATACCTGGTATTATAAATATCCTAGCAGAAATAAAGAAGGGAATTAAAAAGTCTTTAGAGGGAGATTCATTTATAATAAATGCATAAATATGGGTTGTAGTTGTTCTAAAAAATATCAGTCTTATAAATTTCAATTTAATAGAAGAAATTGGAACTCCTATTTATTTCGACCTCTTTATCCTTGAAATTCCATATCTGGTGTATAACATAAGAGCCTCACAATTATAACCAATGTATTTGTGCAAGGAGTAAAATATAGGAGGTCTAAACACCAGAGGGACTGTGTACTATGTTGATCATAACATTACGAAATAGGTTTTCAATCTGTAAAAGTTTTAAGCACACAACCACTATTTATTATGAACAGCTGAGGAATTTGAGAAATGTAATATATTCAGATGTGTCTTTTTTAGGTCAGACTTTTATTTAAAACCTGGAGAGGTAGAGGGTTTATAGTGGAATGTCTTATGTACAAATAGTACTGCGTTTGAAATAAATTATGTTTGAGGAAACCCTGAAAAAAACATTTTAAAATTAAAAAATAAGGCTTGTTTTTTGAAGGCAACATAAAATTTTATGAATTAGAAAGTGTTTGATGGGGGAGTACTCTTGAAACTTTCTATTTGTTCAATGAACAGAATTTAAACACACAGATAATATTTCAAATGAGATTAAGAAAATATTACTAACTAAGGTTAAAATTAATTAGCTTTTGAAAATCACACATGGAGTAGTATCTGGATATAAGGAATCATTTATTTGTAACAACTGCTAAAGAGCAAAAAGAGAAAAAATGTTAGAAACTATTCTGATAATAACCCTTCATCACACAATTTCTCTGATATAAAGAATCAGTAATGGAAATGGAACACTCATTTGCTTTGCATAAAAATAATAATTTATTCTAAAATGGGGAAGTTTAAAATGAAATTAGAGGTATGTAGGTGTACAGCTAAGCAGTTGAAATGGTCAAGGTTTAATTATAAAGTACGAATATGGTTTTACAGATTCAATCTCATTTATTCCTGGAACAGGAGTGTTTTCCATGAGAGAGGCACTTTGCAACATGGGTTATACTAAAACTAGTAAGTATGGTTTCTGCTTTAAAATGAAATACTATAAAAACTAATTTGTAGGTGATCCCAAGGAAATAAGAAAAATCCTTTGAATTACATTTAATAATAGAGTGGAGAAAGGTTGAAATGTTGGCAATAATAATTCTAACAATAATAACTAATGCAGCCCAGAGTCTGTGCCTATTTGCCTTCAGATCTATTCTTTGCCTTGTCCCTTAATGCTCTGTACAACTGGCAAGCTGATATGAGCTAGATTTTTAAGTTTCTCTTATCACTTGATTTCTAGTTGGGTTCCTTGAATGGGAGGATAGAAGGTGAAAAGATGGAAGAAAGCAAGATATTTGTTGTTCATTTATCATCATCTTGTCATCAAGATCAGGCAGTGGCTGCAACTCCTTCAAGGTAGCAGCTTGTAATCATGTGACTTCACCCTTGAGCTTCATGTTGCCTCATCTCTTTGTCCAGAAGGCCTAGAGGTGGTAGCGGCATCCTTCTATTGTTCATTTGTTAATTGCCTCACAACAATTTCCCATTCATTTTTCAACTTTTTTTTTCACTTGTGTAAAAAGCTGCACACATTAAGACAGAGTGCTTACTCTCCTTCTCATTAGACACTGGGGATATTAAAAAAACCATAGTTATGAACCAAATATTTGTGTCCCCCTAAAATTCACCAGTTGAAATCTTACTCCTCAATGTGATGGTATTAGGCGGTGGGGCCTTTGGGAGTTAATGAGGTCATGAGGGTGGAGCCCTTATGAATGGGATTAGCGCCCTTATAAGAACAGACAGGAAAACTTGCTTTCTTTCTCTCTCTCTCTGTCTGTCTCTCTGCTCTTTACCATATGAGGACACAAAGAGAAGAAGGTGTTACGCAATCAGAAAGACTGTCCTAATCAGACACCATGTTTGTTGGCACCTTATCTTGGACTTTTCAGTCTCCAGAATCATAAGAAATAAATTTCTGTTGTTTAAGCCACCTCATCTATGGTAATTTGTTATAGCAGCTTGAACTGATTAAAATAACCAGCAAGTATTTATATAGCATAAGGATCATAGGTAATAAAATTGTACGGTGTAAGACATTCATGTAAAATGAGTAGACTTTAGTCATTTTTGCCACAAAAGCAAAACTGTAACTATCTAAGATGATAGATTTGTTAATTTGCTTCAATATAGTGATTTCTTTACTATCTTATGTATACCACAACATGTTTATACCTTAAGTATACATAACAACATTTATTTTTAAAAAATCAATATGTAACTATTTTTCAACACAGAAACTATAATTTAAGTTTTGAACAATCACAGAGAGTATTGCTGTACAAATTATATCCTTTCTTCATCTTTATCTGTAGTGGAATGGAAGTCTAGATGAATTTCAGAATGTATAACATGAGTTAAGGAATAGACTTTATTGAGAAAATTTATGCATGACCAAGGTCAGCAAGCAAAGTCTTAGGAGCCCCTTATCCTCCTATCATTCCACAGAGAAAAGTGTTCAATCTCTGAGCCTGTTAAATCATTCAGTTTTCTCTCTCTTATGAGTCTCCTTTTTTATATAACAAGTATAGGGAAACAGTGTCATCACAGAAGGAATAAATGAATTGATGGATTTAGGGTTCTTCTATTTCCAAAGATATTCTGGAACTAGTATTTCAACACTTGGAGATCTTGGATCTCAAGAAATCCCTCTATTGGAGAGGAAGCCCCAGGCCTATGGGAAGATGAATTTGGTAAGGGAAGTCCTACTTTCAGGTAGCTAATCTACAGGCAACACAAAGTGAGCATGTGGGGTCACTTTCAGCAATTCTGCTTGTGGCACCACAAGTCTTATAAAAACTCATATAGAAAGTATCTTTATTATGTATTTATAAACCATTACCATGATTTTATCTTACACAAATGGTCATTTATGACTAACAAGTACTATATCATACTATTGCAAATTTCCCTGAACTTTCTATATATGGTACAATTTTTAAGCTTCATATTTGCAAGAATAATAAAGTCACTTGGTACAAAACAATCTTAACTGTCATAGCCATTACTATACTTTAGCACTTTAATATGATGGACCTGAATGAACACAGACTCAAGGCTGCCGTCTATACTTGCCTCCTGCAAGCAGGATATGGCTGTCATTGCCTTGAACCACAGAAAATCTGTAAATTGCTTATATAAAAAGTTGCTGTTTTTCACATCTGGAACATACACTGTTTAGACTCTAACTAGTTACCCTATCTTGACCAATTAAGTATTAAATTGAACGCAGTAAAAATGCTAACTAAATAATTGATTAGGATTCTAAAATGCTGAATTGGAAATCATGGAAATTGTATGAAGACTGAAAATTCATCTCTGCAATACACATAGAGAAAACGTTACCATCAGATTGTTGATTATGTTAGAGTGTATGAATTATAACTGCCTGCTTTGGTATTAACTTTGTATTCAAAACCACAAAAATTAATCACATTCCCTAATTTACAGTATTGAAAAGGACTATTTTTGACAATTGCAGGGGACACATAAACCACTTGAAACACAATATGTTTCTTTTCACTTTTCCCTGGAATTTTGTTAGCTTTAAAATAAAATGAAAGCTTTTTACTCATGTGATTAAAAAAATATAGGATGACAGACAATAAAAACTTCAAAATGACAACAACAACAACAGCAACAACAACAACAATATATTAGAGTATACAAGGGCTTTGACTGGTTTTATTCCCACTGATTCTGTCTTCACTATTCAGATATAAAATAATCATGAAGAGGTATGTAACCCACCTGTGTTTCAGTTTTTACAACTCTAGAATGTGAATAAGAAGATAATCTCAAGATAAAACTGATTGAAATTATTACGTCTTATCACAATAATTTTAAGGATGCCTTCTGGAATTCCAAGTTTATGACTACATTATATTGTTTGCCATGAATTTTAGAGAATAGTTTGATCATCATTTAGCTCAATACTTTTTTAGAGTCAATAAATAAGAGTAACTCATGTTTAAATATCTTAAAGAAAAGTTTAGTTACATTTGGATAAGATTCTTTACTTGCAGCCTTATCAGGGACTTACTATGTTATTGAGAAATTTAAAGGGGGCAAAGCCAGCATGCATTGATTGCCAAATACATAAAGTCCATTTTTTTTCCGTGAATGTCCTAGGAATAACTTCTCTTAGCAAACTTTGGGGGGCACTCATCTTATTTTTTAAAATAATTTCATCTTATATATTTTTTAAATAATTTCATCTTTATTGCCAAGTGGTGTGAAGCTTGTACAATCATTTTAAAAAAGACATTTTATTTTCACTCATTAATTGCAATCTAATTTAAACCACAGAAAGTGTATATTTACACTTATACCTTTGGTGCTTTTAAGTTAGTTTCAAGTTGATTTTTTTAAGGGTAGAAAAAATATTGTTTGGTTTTCAAAGAACAAGCATCCATCGGAAACAGGTGTTATTTGTTGTTGTAGTGTTAATTTGGAGAATGTTGTTAGTATACACCTATGTTCAATTGTTGACCACAAAGAATGTCTTTCATTTACTCAAGTAAAAAATATACAAGAATCAGGAACAAAAAAAATCTCCCGGTAGGATTGCACAACATGTTCAGAAAAAGTGTTGAGCAATTTTCTGAGCAGAATATTATGGCACATACAGAACTTAATATACCAAATATTTAAGTGCACATATCTGTGATGATTCTCCATGTATTCCAGTGTACAGCAGGACAATGATGACAAACATGAGAGAGTTCTTTATGCAAAAATACAACAATAGCCATAAGGCAAATGACTACATTTGTTTCCTTTTACTGTTGTAACAAATTACCACAAATCTAGTGGTTTAATGGCTTAAAACAGTGCAAAAAATATTTTGAAGTGGCTAAAATCAAGGTGTCAGCAGGGTTGCATTCATGCTGGAAACTCCAGGGGAAAATTAGTTTCCCTGCCTTTTCCAGCTTCTAGTGGCTAGCTTTATTCTTGGATTAATGGGCCCCTTCCATCTTCAGTAAAAGCCAGCAATTAAATCACTGAAACCTCTGCTTTTGTTGTCATATCTCTTTCTCTGCCTCCGCCTCTCCTGAATCTATTTTTCATTCACAAGGGCCTTTATGATTACATTAGGTTCACCCAGATAATCCGAGATAATCTCTCCTTTTCAAGACCCCTAATTTAAGCACATCTACTAAATGCTTTCAGCTATGTAAGGTAACATATTAAGGGTTTTCAGGGATTAGGATATGGACATGTTTGGAGGGCCATTTTTCTACCTACCACAACATTCCTTTAGTTTACATTAAAACACACACACACAATTGACACCTTCCTATGAGTTAGCAATCATAATTCTCAATTTCCTGACTGTCAACGGTAATATTTAGATTTTGAATATTGAAAGATTTACTTGCCAAATGACTGAATAATATAAAAAGCACCAGCTACTGAGTTTAAAACATAAAGGACATTATTTTAGAGTTTTTATTGCATATGGCTAACATAGAAACACAATGATTTTGTCTCACAGTTACTACATCCATCAACTCAATTTTATCACTTTGTTTTCCTAAACACGAAAATGTTTTATAAATCATATACATCTGTCATCTAATCTGTTGCTCTAAGAGGCATCATGTGTTAAGAACAAGTGTTTAGAGTTCAAAGTGATGTATTTTCTCTCTTTAATAACATGTCTCTGCCTGATATTTTCTCACCTTGCAGCAAAATTTTAGAGGTTGCAATGTTCTCCAGTGAGCTATTCTATTATAAATACAAAGAGGTTTACCACATCAAAAAAAAAATAGCATCTGTTGATTTGATAATTCACTGATTCCATTCTTCACATCAGATAAATGCTATTTGACCATGTGAGATTTAATAAAAGCCAATGCCAATTTTGTTAAAGCCTCTCACTGCTGCATCTGTGCATGGGTCATTAAACACCTTTAGCATATCATGTATCCTAGACATTAGAACATTAGAGCCAGACCTGGTTCATCTAAATCAATTTTTAATTTATGTAGTTCAGTTATGGATTTTCACTACTGATGCTTCAAAATGCAACCCATATATTTTTTTAATTTAACAAATAAAGTACAATTCAAACTGTGAACAATTGCTTTTATTATTATTTTTTATCAACCTCATTCAGCTTTGAGTTTCACTTTGCTTGTATTCTGGATTCAAATCAATTCACATAAATTACACATCCAGATAACTTGGGACTCTTTCAGCAAGCACTGTCAGAATTATCTGCAAACTTGTGCCACAACAAAGTAATGGGCATTCTATAATGTAATGCCCTGACTAATCTGTTGTGAACTACATTAATATAGGAGAAACACAATGAGATTATTTTAATATTTTTATATTTAAATTATTTTTGAAGCTCTAGATGGATCTCACTTATTCTGAATTCCATTCTAGGATGAGGTATTTTTTTTTAATACTTTAAGTTCTGGGGTACATGGGCAGCTTGTGCAGGATTGTTATATAAGTATACACATGCCATAGTGGTTTGCTGTATACATCCCCTCATTATCTACAATAGGTATTTCTCCTAATGTTATCCCTATCCAATCCCCCTACCCCCTGCTATCACTCCCCAGCCCCTCCCACCCCCCAACAGGCCCTGGTGTGTAATGTTCCCCTCCATGTGACCCTGTGTTCTCATTGTTCAACAGCCACTTATGAGTGAGAATATGCAGTGTTTGGTTTTCTTTTCTTGTGTCAGTTTGCTGAGAATGATTGTTTCCAGATTCATCCATGTCCCTACAAATGACATGAACTCATCCTTTCCTATGGCTGCATAATATTTCATGATGTATATGTGCCACATTTTTTTTACCCAGTCTATAATTGATGGGCATTTGGGTTGGTTCCAAGTCTTTGCTATTGTAAACAGTGCCACAATGAACATTTGTGTATATGTGTCTTTATAGAAAAATGATTTATAATCCTTTGGATATATATCCAGTAATGCGACTGCTGGGTAAAATGGTATTTCTATTTATAGATCCTTGAGGAATTGCCAGAAACCAGTGCAAAAATGATGAAACCATCAAATACCAGAACATCTCTTCTCCTCCCCGGGATCACAACTCCTCACCATCAATGGAACAAAACAAGACAGAGAATGAGTTTGATGAATTGACAGAAGCAGGCTACAGAAGGTGGGTAATAGCAAACTTTTCTGAGCTAAAAGAACATGTTCTAACCTAATGCAAAGAAACTAAGAACCTTGACAAAAGGTTAGATGAAATGCTAACTAGAAAAATCAGCTTAGAGAAGAACATAAACAATTTGATGGAGCTGAAAAACAGCATGAGAACTTTGTGAGGCATACACAAGTTTCAACAGCCGAATTGATCAAACAGAAGAAATGATATCAGAGATTGAAGACCAAATCAATGAATTAAAACAAGAAGGCAAGATTAGAGAAAAAAGAGTGAAAATAAATGAACAAAGCCTCCAAGAAATACGGGATTATGTGAAAAGACCTAATCTACCCTTGATCAGCATACCTGAAAGTGACCGGGATAATGAATCCAAGCTGTAAAACACTCTTCAGGATATTATCCAAGAGAACTTCCCAACCTATCAAGGCAGGCCAACATTCAAATCCAGGAAATACAGAGAACACCACAAAGATATTCCGCAAGAAGAGCAACCCCAAGGCACATAATAATCAGATTTACCATGGTTAAAATGAAGGAAAAAATCCTGCAGCCAGAGAGAAAGGTTGAGTCATCCACAAAGGAAACACCATGAGACTCACAGCAGATCTCTTGGCAGAAACCCTACAAGTTAGAAGGGAGTGAAGGCCAATAGTTAACATCCTTAAAGAAAAGAACTTTCAACCCAGAATTTCATATCCGGTCAAACTAAGCTTCATAAGTGAAGGAGAAATAAAATCCTTTATGGACAAGCAATTGCTGAGAGATTTCATTGCTGCAAGACCTGCCTTACAAGGGTTCCTGAAGGAAGAACTAAACAAGGAAAGGAACAACCAGCATGAGCCACTGCAAAAACATACCAAATGGTAAAGAACAATGATGAAATGAAGAAACCACATCAACTAATGGGCCAAACAACCAGCCAGTAACAAAATGGCAGGATCAAATTCAAACATAACAATATTAACATTGAATGTAAATGGCCTAAATGCCCTAATCAAAAGACATAGACTGGAAAACTGGGTAAAAAGTGAAGACCCATTGGTGTGCTGTATTCAGGAGACCCATCTCACATGCAGACTCACATAGACTCAAAATAAAGGGATGGAAGAAGATTTACCAAGCAAATGGAGAGCAAAAAAAAGCAGGGGTAGCAATCTTAGTCTCTGATAAAACGGACTTTAAACCAACAAAGATCAAAAGAGACAAAGAAGGGCATTGCATAATGGTAACAGGATCAATGCAACAGGAAGAGCTAACTATCCTAAATACATATGCACCCAATTCAGGAGCACCTAGATACATAAAGCAAGTTCTTAATGACCTACAAAGAGACTGAGACTCCTGCACAATAATAGTGGGAGATTTTAACAATCCACCAAAAGATATTTTTAAATTTGTTTTCAAAATATTTGACTCAGTTTTCCAGTAAAACAAATTATGCATCTCCTATTACTCTTTCTCTGAGTTTAGGAATATAGTTTTTTTAATACTTCTAAAATATATTGATTATATAGTTGATATTTGGTACATACTTGACTGAAAAATTGAATTAGCTTGTTTATTTTTTGTTTTCCAGTAAATTGTAGTATTATGCCATATTAAATAATTCTTAATGGTAACTTAAAAGTGATCATTGTTTGAACTGAAAAAAACTTTTAAAACTTGAATTAGAAAAGATTTGTCGCCAGGCGCGGTGGCTCAAACCTGTAATCCCAGCACTTTGGGAGGCCGAGGCGGGTGGATCACAAGGACAAGAGATCGAGACCATCCTGGTCAACATGGTGAAACCCCGTCTCTACTAAAAATACAAAAAATTAGCTGGGCATGTTGGTGCATGCCTGTAATCCCAGCTACTCAGGAGGCTGAGGCAGAAGAATTGCCTGAACCCAGGAGGCGGAGGTTGCTGTGAGCTGAGATCACACCACTGCACTCCAGCCTGGGTAACAAGAGCGAAACTCCGTCTCAAAAAAAAAAAAAAAAAGAAAAAAGAAAAAAAAAAAAAGATTTGCCACTTTTTCCTTTAAATATATCAAGTAATTCATTGCTTTACAAATATTTAAACTAACACATTCTTTTTCCTGATCACCTCCTAAGCCATTGGATATTATGAATTCAGAGAGACCAATAAATTCTGCACTTCCTTCTCATTAAGTGTTTTCTTTTTAAATTTAAGTTCTCTAGTTCCTTGTAGTAAGAATTAGTTGCTGATGAAATATGAATGATAAATTTCAACTCTGACAACTGAATTTCTATGCTAACCTGTGCTTTGTTTAAAGCAGTCATTCCATCTTAAAGAGTGCTTATTTGTTTCATCATGCTTTTCAAACTCAATCTTCTCCCATTTTTGCTGGTTAAATTTCGTATTTTAACTTTGCCAGCTCCCAGTTGTGTCTTTTTAATCTTTTCTTTAATTAGATTTTCAGTCATTGATGTCAATTGCATTTTTACTTGTATTAAGCTCTGTTCTCACCTACCTTAGGACATTTGGTTTCTTTGTTTGTGTGGTTGTTTATCAAACAGAAGCTTAAAAGCCTAGAAACCAAGATCCTTCTATGGATGCAGCATAGTCTGCTAATACTGGTCCCACTATAAAAGTTGGTGGGTGAATGAGCTGGTGTCATATACAAATGCATGAAATGATCTCAGTGGCACTCTTTCATGTACCATCATGATACCTTTGTGTCATTCACTTACTAACATACTGAAAAAGTCATTTGCTTTTTCTACCTTTCTTACTGTCTTAGTTTTCTTTTTCCGATTTTGTTTTCACTCCTTTTTCTCTTCCTCCCCCAACTAACTTTTGGTTTTCTGCTAGCAGTCAAGGCTAAAAAGTTTCTGATCTTGCTTTAAGAATAGATTCCACCATTAAATGCTCTGACTCCTGTTTTGAATAATCAAATAGAAATTTTCATGGAATTGTTGAGAAGCAAAAAAATATAGTTTTGAATATTTGATATATCCTTTGATTTCCAGTGGGCATAGCCAGTGTTAAGGCACTTTGCTTGCAAATAAAGTTGATTTATTCTTTTGAGACATAGAACCATCCAAGTCACTTAAGGAAAGAGTATATGAAATTTTGGAAAAAATAAAAGTAAAAAAGAAAAAGTAAAAAAAAAAAAAACAAAAAACAAACAAAAAAAACAATAACAGCACTTTGCTGATGTCTACACAGCATCAAACATACTTATTGGTTCACAGTCTTAAAAAAGAAACATTTGTGTTGATTTCACAAGGACATATTTCATTGAAGTTGCTATAGTCTTAAAGGAATTTAGAATTATTTTAATGTGACTATTATCCTCAAAAGTGTCACTATACTCTATAATTTAGAATCATGGAAGATGTGACTGCTGACATATATTCTATTCAAATAGAAAGATATGCTAATAAAAGCATTTTTTTCTGCCCTTGAAAATACGTTTCATAATCTCACATATGTGGCTGACAAACCAACTTTGGAAGTTTGCAATAATGGCATGAGTCTCAATAAAAACGTTTCTGTTTTTCTTTCTCCCTGTAATGCCTTTCTGTATTCTAGCTGTTTGAGACTTTGCTTGTTCATGCTTCCCCCCAAGGAAAGTAATTTTCTTTGGTGTACACAATATCATTTTCAAGGTCTTTAATTTGCCTTCTCCATCAGTCACAGTCACCTTGCACCAATGTGGTGTTAGAGCTTTCTAGTGTAATATGTAGGCTATTAAAATGAAGCAATTAGGGAGAACTAGTTGCAAGTCCAAGAGAAGAAGTGATGAAATTATACGAAATGAATCCTTTTGCTATTTGAAGTGACCATAAAAGATAATGGATATGCCAGCAGACAATTAGATCACCAGTCCAAAGGAAAAAACAATTCAATACAGGAACGAATTTCAATATAAAGCAATTGTTAAGGAGAAAAAAATCTCCTCACTTGATTCTTTGGAAACATTTCCCCCTACACACCAAAGTATGACTTGAATGCATTCTTTTTCAAATTTTGTCAAACTGATTATTAAATTTATAAGCACATCATTTATTTGGAATGTTTTTAAACAAGTCCCATTTAATAATGGGAAGAGCCAAGGCTCTAAATGATAGAAAGTGTTTTACATAATTAAAATATTCTACCTTTTATTCCAGTGTTCTAGAATTTTTCTTTTTTCTTTTTTTGGACAGAGTCTTGCTCTGCCACCAGGCTGAAGGGCAGTGGTGCAATCTCGGCTCACTGCAACCTCCACCTCCCAGTTCAAGCCATTCTCCTGACTCAGCCTCCCGAGTATCTGGGACTACATCTGCGTGCCACCACGCCCAGCTAATTTTTGTATTTTCAGTAGAGATGGGCTTCACCATGATGGTTTCCATCGCTTAACCTCATAGTCTGCCTGCCTCAGCCTCCCAGAGTGATGGGATTCCAGGAGTGAGCCATCTCACCTGGCCTGACTGAGCATTCTAAAATTTACATAAGCTTTCATTTTATGTCTGTGTGCTATGTGCTGTGTGCTTCGGAAATCCCTGTTAAAAAACTGAATAAAGAAGCAGTTACAAATGATAAAGAGGAAATGAGAGACTGTTTTTTTTTTTTTTTCAATATATTAACTTCATGGTCTTAAATGCTTAGAAAATCTGGTTTTAAACCCTGGGTTTCCTTTACATTAGGAGAAAACAAAAAGACAGTTTACAACTAAAAATCATCATTTCAGAGTACTGTGCTTAGAGAAGAATCAAGAAAATAATTTCTGTGTTCACCCTCCGCCTGCTGAGCACTTTGTCAATTCTCCTTACATGTGTCTACAATTCCCTTGTGAAAAATAAAGCTGAATTTAACAATGTGAAGAATTCAGTTTCACACTTTGTGAAGTATGAAAAGTGTTCCACAAATGAACTGCATTGCTAGTTTATGTTTCTTGAATGAAAGAGTAGGTGACTGATGATGAAATGAACTAACAATTTCAAAGTAAGTGTGTATAGTGGAGAGACTTGGAGCACAGCCATGTTCTCACCAATGCGTAACTAACTGCCTGGGGATAACACAGAAATTGCCTTTTGCTTGATAGTATAAATTTTAAATCAATCTCTCTCAGTTAATCAGAAGAGAGGCTGGTCTGGCTCCTGCACAGCCTTTATATTTGTTATTAACTTTGCTCTCAGAATTTATGATTTATTTATTTTTTAATAACCAACTTACAGAGCAGACACTGATGGATCAGTTATGATTTAGGTTTTGGAATATTTTCAGCCTAAATTTTATATAATATTACATATCTTTAGAAGTGTCATATCATTTTCAAAATCATCCACAAATGTTATAAAATTATTAAAATAATTTATAAAATGTTATAAATTAGCCACATGTAGAAAATATAATTTCTTAATGAAATATAACATTCACCTTTGTAAAGAAAATATGTCAAATATAAACTGAAAGATGTGTAATTTATATGCTATGAGCACAATATGAGGAATTTCTGTATTATATGTTACCTAAATTCTCTTTCTCATGCCAGGTACATTATTTCATTTCCTTCATAAATTTTCTGGACATACTCAAAGTTAGACTTACCTTCTGTAGACCTCCACCAGTGAGGACCAGTCCAGAACTTCCTCTTGATATGAGCCAACCTCTATTTCCATTTCCTCTTTCCCTGAACTTCATTGCTATCTATTTGGAATCATCGGGCCTAAACTAATTGTAACCTTTATCTCTGTTTTCTATTTGTATAAATTTAAGAGATATAAGTGCAGTTTAGTGAAGGGGTTGTATTAGTCTGTTTTCATGCTGCTGATAAAGACATCCTAAGACTGGCAATTTACAAAAGAAAGAGGTTTAGTGGACTTACAGTTCCATGTGGCTGGGAAAGCCTCACAATTATGGTGGAAGGTGAAAAGTACACCTCATATGGCAGTAGATAAGAGAAGAGAGCTTGTGAAGGGAAATTCCCCTTTTGAAAACCATCAAATCTCATGAGACTTATTTATTATCATGAGAACGCATGGGAAAGACATGCTTTCATGATTCAATAACCTCCCACCAGGTGCCTCCAATAACATATGTGAATTCAAGATAAGATTAGGTGGGGACACAGCCAAATCAGATCATGGGTGAAGTCTGGGCTCTTAGTATATCCATCAGTGGGATAATGCACATCGTACCCATTAAGTAATTTCTCATCATCCACTTCCTCACAGACCCCCAACCTTTTGAATATTCAATATCTATCATTTCATACTCTATGTCCATGTGTTACTTGCCACCTGCTTGTAAGTGAGAACATGCAGTATTTGTCTTTCTGTGTCTGACTTGTTTCTTTAGATAATGGCCTCCAGGTCCATCCATGTGGCTACAAAAGATGTTATTTCATGCTTTTTTATGGCTGAATAGTACTCCATTATGTATATCTACCACATATTCTTTATCCAATATCCATTAATGGACACTTAGTCTGAGTCCATATCTTTGCTATTGTGAATAGGGCTGTGATGAAAATACAAGAGCAGGTAGCTTTTTGATATAATGACTTCTTTTCCTTCAGGTAAATACTCAGTAGTGGGATTACTGTACCAAATAGTAGTTTCATTTTTAGTTCTGTAAGAACTCTCCATACTTCTTTCCACAGAGGTTATACTAATTTACATACCAACCTACCTGACTTCAAATTACACTGCTAGCCTATAGTTACCAAAACAGCATGGTACTGATATAAAAATGGATACATAGATCAATAGAATATAATATAGAACCCAGACATAAAGTTGCATACTTACAGTCAACTAATTTTTGACAAAATCGAAAACCACGCACTAGAAAAAGGACACCCTTTTCAACAAATGATTCTGGGAAAATTGGATTGCCATATGCAGCATAATTAAACTTTGTCTCTTTTTATATTAATCTCCAGGAATCTCAGAGCTCTGGGTTATTTCTCACTCTCCACATTCTAATTCCTGGAATGCTCTATATCCTCTTTTCTACCTGTTTTTTCTCCCTTTCTGAACTCCTGAAACCTTTCTATGTTTTGGTCTTTAGACCTCACTGTATTCTTAAACTTTTTTGAGTATTCCTGACATTTTCCTGCTCTAATGCCCTCTGGCTTCTCACACAGCTCACTTAACTGCTATTTGTCTCCTTTCTTACCACCTCTAACTACTGGGCCTGAAGTTGTAGTAGATACTCATCTTATTCTAATTATCCATTCCAATGTATTCTTTTTCTCTCTAAAAACTCTGAGTTCAAATGACTCAAGACATTTTCTCCTCATCCCTTGAAGATTTGACACCTGACTCAAAATTATTGTCTTCAAAATTACGCCTCTATATTTTCTGTTGATATCAAATCACAAAGATAATTCTCTTCATATGTTGGCCTCTTAATTTGCAAATTAATTTTTTCTAACTCCACCACAGTCACTCACTACCATATTCATACTGTAAAGTTTGTCTTTACCAATCAATGTAACCCATCCATAGTCTGTTTCAAACCTACCACTCTCCAATCATCACTTTCTGTCTTTTCAGCTCAAGCTCTCTAGTCTTCCTCCTCATTTCTTCCACCCCATCCAGAATTAGAATCCATTTATCTTACTAAATTTTCACAAGCACTCACACTATTCATGTTATTATCCCATTTCTATAGCTTGAAATTTACAATCAATATTTCAAATTACTCACTTGCTTATCCTCTCAACTGTCTTGCCACTTTCCCATTCATCCCTTTTTAATAATCCTCTGGTCCTCAATTCTCCACCTATTTCTTCTCTTTATCCATGGATGGAGAAAAGCAATGGCCATGCAAACTGGTCGTATTTGTTGATAAGAGTTTCTCTTAAAATGGCCTGTAATGCTATCTGGACACATAGGACAAATCCCTAGGCCATTTAATCTCTTACCCCTCCAGATAAGTATTTCATATATTCCCTTTTCTTTTTAAATCTCACAAGACTTGCCTTGGTCCATTTGGACTGCTGTTAATAAAATACTATATACTGAGTGGCCTATAAATAACAGAAATTAATTGTTCACAATTCTGAAGACTGAGAAGTCCATAACCAAGGAACTGACAGATTTGGTTTCTGGGAAGGGCCAACTTTCCAGTTCCTAGAAGGTGCCTTCTAGATGCTTTTCCATGTGGTGGAAAGGGCCACCAAACTACCTTGGTCTTCTTTTATAAAGGCTCTAATCCCATATATGAGACTGCCATTTTGCGATCTTCCTGCCTAATCACCAGCCAAAAGCCCCACCTCCTGAGACTATCATCTCAGGAACTAGGATTCTAACTCACAAATTTAAGAAGGGACACAAACATTGAGACCATAGTACCATCACATGTGCACTCAGTGGAAATTACTGATTCTCATTTCACTGGGAAAATAGAAGCAATCAAAAGATAATTTTCACAAATTTCCATTATTGTATTTACTTACTTACCTGTACCTGTCTTCTCTTCTGTCGCCGTAAACTAAACTTTGTCCTTGGAAAAAAGCCTGCTTCGCAGTGGTGAACCGTAACTCACTACCTCTTGCCTGCTCAAGTTTTGCTTCCTCAAATATCCTCATTCTCTCCTGAATTATAATTGTCTTTGTCTTTCTACCACATCCTCTATTTTACCATATTAATATGCATTATTTCTCTTATTTTAAAAGTTCTTTGATTCCTTTCCCCAAACCTATTTCATATTATAGTTAATTTATTGGCTCTCTCAACTATCTTTTAATTCTCCCTTAAAGCCAGTATGAACTGGATCTTTGTCCTCACAAATATAGTGAAGGTAACCTTCTCTTATTGAAGTCACCAATAACCCCATGTTGCTAAATCTAGGGTTCATTTTAATTCAATTATCATTATATTTAACCTTTCAAGGAACATGAGATGCAATAAATCACTTCCTTATTAAAATTGTTTCTCTAATTTCTTCATAATGCAGAGCCTCAGAGCTCTGTTCTTGTACTTCTCTTCATTTTAAAATATCTGTTCTCATCATCCAGTTTCAAGATGCATCTGTTAATATATACTGATAATCCTCAAATTTGCGTCTCAGCCCCTGCTTCTCCTTGACACTTCAGACTCACACAGCCTAATGATTTCTTGAATTTTAAATTAGCTTCCCACACTGAATAGCTACAAAATTCCTGTAAGTCCCATTTTGTTCAAAACATTCCCCAGATCTATTAATAGCATTGCCTTTAAAATTATTCAAAACAAAAACTTTGCTTTCATCTTTGAATTTATTTTCTCTCACAAGCTACATCCAATTTATTTCTAAATTATACTGACTTTATTTTTGTAGAATATAAAAAATCCAACTATTTTCACAACTTCCACCATGGTATATGTTATCTTTTTTTTTTTTCCTCACATGGGCAATTAAAATTAACTTTCTAACAAGTGTCTTTGATTCAATCTTCAATTCTCTTGAATCTATTTTTCTAGCAGCCAGTTTTTATTAAATATATGGCACATTATATCTCTGCACTGCCCAAAATTCTCTAATAGTTTTAAATTTTCCTCAGAGTAACCTAGCCTACACAGCTCTACTGCATCTAATACCATCACCAGAGTTCAACACTCTCCTCTCAGTAATCAATAAAACAAGATGACAGAAAATCGGTAAGGATATAGAAGACCTGAACAACAATATTGAACAACTTAACCTAATTGACATTTATAGGACACTACATCCAACAAAAGCGAATATTCATTCTTTTCAAGTTTACATTGAACAGTCACAAAGATAAACTATATTCTGTCTCATAAAACAAATCTTAAGAAAGTTGAAAGAACTGAAATAATAAAGAGTCTGTTCTCAGATAGGAGTGGATTTCAACTAGAAACAAATAACAGAAAGATATCTGCAAACACTTAAATATTTGAAAATCAAATAACATATTTCCAAGTAACCCATGGATTTAAGAGGAAGTCACATGGCAGATGAAAAAATATTTTAAATTGCATGAAGAAAACAACATACTGAAATTTAGGAGATGCAGCTAAAAGAGAGCATAGAGGGAAACTTAAATGTTTATACTGAAAAAGAAAAATGTCTCAAATCAATGACTAATTTTCCACCTTAATAAATTAGGAAAAGAAGCACAATTTGTAATCAGGGTCATGGGACATTGGAGCAGGGGGTGGTTTGGAACCTTCCCTGATGGGATGTGTCCTGAGGTTCTTGGGCTCTCACTCACTCAAGAATGGGGAGGAGGACCCTTGCAGCATAGTGAGCTTGTTTAAGTATGTATGGGACCCAGAGAGTTTTGCAGAAAGTGATTAGGCAGAGAGAGAGAGAGAGAGAGAGCTCCCATGATGTCATGGGAGGGGATCTAGAGATGGAGTCTGCACATGGAGAGAGAGAGAGAGAGAGAGAGAGAGAGAGAGAGAGAGAGAAAGAGAGAGAAAAGGCTCCCATGCTGCCATGGGAGGGGATCCCAGAGAGGGAAATCCGTATAGGTAAGAGAGTAGGGGGAATTTAACCCCAGAGTTACTCCCGCCCCATTTAAGTTCTTGTCCAGTGAGAGGGGCTTTTCCAAACTTCCTCTGGAGTGACTGATCTTCAACTCTGATATTGGATTGGTTGCCTGGCCTGCAACCAAAGCCTCCTATCTAGGAGATTTTGGTGGACTAACTAAACAAAGGAAGCTCACCTGGGCTGCCTAGCTAGCTTGTGCAGGAAAGTTAGACAAAGAACTCTAGGGTCCTGGATGGGGAGGTGGATGAAGGCATAGTGCTAGGAAGTTCTTACCTTTGAAACCATGCCCCTTATGGACCCTGGAGGAGAAGTTAACACCTGGGAAGAAAAGTTAACATAGTCTCTTAAATTCAAGTCCAAAGAAATAAGAGGGAAGTGCTTGATTAAGAACAGAAATGAACAAAAATAAGAGCAAAAAAATACAGAAAATCAGTTAAAACAGAAGGTAGTTCTTCAAAAATACTAGTAACATTGACTAGCTTCTAGAAAAGCTGACAAGAAAAACAAAAAGAGAAGATGAAGGTTACAAATATCAGGAATAAAAGAGGGGCTACCACTGCAGGCTTTAGAGGCATTAATATAATAACAATGCAATATTCTGAAAACCCTCTGATCATAAATTCAAATAACTAGGTGAAACAGCCCAATCCCTTGAATGACACAAATTGCCCATAGGTATTAAAAAAATAGCTAATCTGAACTGTCCTACATCAATGAAAGATGTTACATTTATAGTTAAAACCCTCTCAGTGAGGAAAATCCCAGTCCCACATGGCTACTGTGGCATACTGTTGCATAGCACAGACACAGACCAATAGAATAGATAGGGATTCCAGAAATAGAGTCACATATATATGACAAATTAAGTTTCAGAAAAAGTTAATTCAATTGAGAAAATGTTTTTTAACAAATGGCACTACAAAAATTGGATATCATCAAACAAAATAAAGGGAACACTAAAAAAAGAAGAAGGAGAAAAGGAGAAAGGAAAGAAGGAGGGGAAGAGAAAGGGAGGAGGGCCAGGAAAAAAAAAAAAAACAACAAGTCTCAAACTACACCTTTCGCCATATACAAAAGTTAACTCAAAATGGACCACAGACAGAGTAAAACTAAAAGATTCCAGAAGAAAACATAGAAGAAAAATCTTCATCATCTTTGATTAAGCAAAGATTTCTTAGATAAGATAACAAAATACAATTCACTCAAACATTGGTAAATTGGACTTTATCAAAATTAGTAAATTTTGCTCTCAAAAAGACATTTTAAGAGTTTCAAAGAATTATCAAAAATTTATTAATGGAAAACATACAACCTAATTTTTAATCTGTGCAAAGAATTCAATAGACATTTCTCACAGACAAAAAGTTAATTATATGGAAAAATGTTTGGCATCCTCAGTTACCAGGGAAATGCAAGCTAAAAGCACAATGATCTGCCATTATTGACCTATGAAAACAGATAGACTTAAACAAACAAACTGGCAATAGCAAACAATAGTGAGTGTGTAGAGCAACCAGAACTGCTGTACTTGACTGGTGGTAATACAAAATAATGAAATGAGTATAGAGAACAGTTTAGAGTTTCTTATAAAATAAAGCATACTTAATATGTGGCCCAGCAATTTATTCTACCCGTATGATTTCACCCAAGTTGAAAGAAAAACTTATATTTATATTAAAAACTATATCAGATATTTCTAGCATCTTTATTCATAATTCCAAAGGTAAAAAAATAAACTTGTCTCTCACCTAGGAAATCAGTAAGTAAACTACAATACATCTATACAACAGAATTCTACTTGGGTATGAAAAGAACAGATTAATGATCATCAAGCAACATGAATAGATCTCAAATGCATTATGTCAAGTGAAAGAAGGCAGTCCCAAAAAACTACATATTATATGACTAATTTATATTATTTTCTGGAATAGGAAAAACTACAGAGGCACAATACAAATCAGTGACTAGGGCATGAAGACTGAGTAGCAAAATGGTGCACAGAGAAATTTTGAGGGAGTGACACTACTGTTCTATATTTTGACTTTGATGGTGGTTACATGATTTTATGCATTTCTCAGAGATCACAGCACTGCCTGCTAAAAAACAGCAAGTTCTACTGTACATGAAGTATATCAAATCGTTAAAAGGGAGATATGTAAATAACAAATAAGTATATGACAACTAACTGAACATAATTAGTCTTCAAATTACATAAAATCACACTGAGACAACTTTACACACACTTGATTAGGTAAAAGTTAAACATGGACAACACTAAATTTGTTGAAAATGTGGAGCAACTGGAACTCTCAGACATTGCTGGTAGAGATAAAAAATTGTTTGGCAGCTTCTTATAAAGCTAATCATGTATTTATCCTCTACCTAAATGATTACTCTCTTAAACATTTACCCGAGATAAATGACGATATGTCCAGAGAAGTTGTACCAGAATATTAATACCTGTGCATTAAAGAAGTGTTATAATGTAAATTATGGGACATTAATATAATGGATAATATTTTAATAATAAAAGGAAAATGTTGTATTTGTAACAACACCAAGAATTTCAAAAACATCAAGGTAAGAAGAAGTTAGATTTAGATGTATATCCTGTTTCATACGAAGTTAAAAATAATCCAATCTATATGGTAATTCAAAGTTTGAATGCCTGTGGGGTAGAAATTGACTGGAAGGACACACCAGAGGACTTTGAAGAGTGATAAAATTATTCTAGGTCGTGATTGAGTTGTTGTTACATGGGTGTGTACATGCGTCAAAACTCATCAAATTATACATTTCACAGCAATTAAATTTTACCTCAATTAAAAAAACAAAAAGCTTGCTTGGATGCTTTGCAATTCTTAAAAGTCTTTAAGAAGCTTTCCCAGCCCGCTCAGCCTGCAACAATAAAGTGGTTGGTTCTGAAGAGCTTGCTGGGAAAGCAGTATAAAGCTTTTGCCTGCCTGCTCATCTGACTGCAGCGGCTACTCCAAACAATAATAGCTTCCTCTTTACTTCTGACTGCTATGCCTCATGCAACTTCTCTTAATGGAAAAATCTAACCTGGAACTACAAAGACAAAGGAATCTTGCTAACAGAAAAGAGAGATAGTGATCCCACATTTGTAACAGACAATCAAGTACTCAGGATAATGTAGTACAAATGAAAGAAAATTCATGGAGGCTCTTAGTGAAAAATTATGTAGCCAGGGCCGGGCGTGGTGGCTCAAGCCTGTAATCCCAGCACTTTGGGAGGCTGAGGTGGGTGGATCACAAGTTCAAGAGATCGAGACCATCCTGGCCAACACAGTGAAACCCCGTCTCTACTAAAAATACAAAAAATTAGCTGGGCATGGTGGAGCGTGCCTGCAATCCCAGCTACTCAGGAGGCTGAGGCAGGAGAATTGCCTGAACCCAGGAGGAGGAGGTTGCGGTGAGATCTCGCCATTGCACTCCAGCCTGGGTAACAAGAGCAAAACTCTGTCTCAACAACAAAAAAAAAAAAAAAAAAAAAAAAAAATTATGTAGCCAAAATAAGAATCAGCTGTTCTAGTTTTTTGTTTTCTTTTATCAAGTAGTTTTTTCTGGTATTGCTATATTCCAAGCAATTGATATTTTTTAATTTGTCATAATTAATTATATAATAGAAAGGCTTTAACTGGATTCCCTTTGAAATTCTACTAAATGACAGTAAGATATCTATTTTTTTTTAAATACTCAACTACAGAGATTAGAACAAGAGATATCAACAGACTTTTGGAAGTTATAAATGAATTAGGTTACTAGTAACTATGAGAGCAGATATAATAGAAATCTAAGTAGCTCGGGACTCAGAACACGATGCCCCCAAAATATGGTACCTTGACATACTGAGTATTTAAAATGGAAAACAAACTGAGGAAAACACAGGAGCAGAAAGGTCCCTCTTTGACCTTCTCCCACCTTTTTCCCTAGACACATGGTCATACAAGACTCTCTTACCTACTTGCCTTGAAAACAGGTTCTAAGATCCTCATTCCAGAGGAGTCCTGCTTTATACCCAGAAGCCAAGAAGAATCTGAAAAAACAGGCTTTACAAAGTTCTCTCAATTTATTATTATTTATTATTATTGTTTTACTTAAATTTATATTAAATTTATAATTGTTATTATTATTTATTGCCTGCAATCACACTCCTGCATGACTGTCCGTAACAAAAGACAGTTTTCCCTGAGTTTTTGAGTCTTCAGTTTTGAAGCCCTGTGTCTCATAAAACTTATATTAAACAGAGCGATATGCTTTTCTCTTGTTAATCTTTCTTTTGTTATAGGGGTGTCAGCCTTAAGCCTTGTGAGGATAAAGAGAATATATTATTTTCTTTCCCTTACACGTCTAAAAGAAACAAGTTGGTGTGCACCAAAGAATTCTACAAAGTTCAGGAAGTAGAAGCCCTCTCTGAAGGTAGGAGAGCAGGGCAGCTGATGATAAGAAGTCTATTTGAAAAGCTGCATAGGAAGCCAGTAGATAATTACAGGTCCTCACCCCTACCCTCAACCAGAAGAGCACCCTCATGTATGCTTGCATTAAAGATGATGTGTATTCTCTGGACAAATGTAATCAAAAGCTCTGTACTAATAAACAAAAGGAATAGCTGAAGGGAGAGTGTTGTAACTTAGGTCTTTGCTATTCAAAGTATGGTTCATGGACTAGCAGAATTCATGACTCCTGGGACCTGGTTAGAAATTCAGAAACTCAAATTCTATCACTAGATATCTGGAATCAGAATCTGTATTTTACCGTATATTTGTATGTAGATTGTTTAAGAAGCACAGACTATTAATTTACTAAATGTGCAATATAGGACAGCCCTGAGCAAAGCTTGTCCTGAGCAAGGACGCTGACATTTTGGGAAACTTCCTATGCTTGAGACAGCTAGTTGCCAACAAAATTAATACTCTTCTACCACATGGAGTTGTCATTGGGAACCAGTAACCGAGGCTGAAACTGCATTTCCTGTCTCAATTTGTACTGTATGTATAGCCTTGAACTATTTTGGCCATTCTAGTTTGACCAGACATGTGTCAGCCCCAGGCCCAGGACGGAAAAAGTAGTATGTCCTCTTCCAAGTAAGTGTTCTTTGCCTTTTTGCCATAGGGGGTACTACAACATCCTGTGGCCAGTAGGAATGCAAGATGAAGAAAATCTGGTTTTGAGTCTCTAAAAAGAGAACATTAATCCATTAACCAGAGACATGAATAGTAAAACAATTTCTGTTGCATTTAAGCCTTTACGCATTTAGGATTTATTTGTTTATAAAAGCTGGCCTTACTTTATCCAATACCAGCTCTCAAACAAATAAATGTGTTTACATCTGCTGATCAATCGTTAAGCTGAGTTCTCTCTCTTTTTATTTTTTTATTTTTTTTATTTTTTTGAGACAGAGTCTCACTTTGTCGCCAGGCTGGAGTGCAGTGGGGCACAATCTCGGCTTACTGCAACCTCCGCCTCCTGGGTTCAAAGCAATTCTCCTGCCTCAGCCTCCCAAGTAGCTGAGACCACAGGTGTGCACCACCACGCCCAGATTTTTGTATTTTTAGTAGAGATGGGGTTTCACCATGTTGGCCAGGATGGTCTCCATCTCTTGACCTCGTGATCTGTCCGCCTCGGCCTCCCAAAGTGCTGGGATTACAGGCATGAGCTACCACACCCGGCCCATTAAGCTAAGTTCAATACAAAGTTTTCAATTTTCATTTTAATGCCCCACTCTCGAATATGAATGGATAGCTAGCATAACATAATATTTGAGGAAAGCCTCAAAAGCCTCTAAAAGACAAGTAATAGGTATAGATAACCAGGTAAAGGAAAAAACAAGTAGCTATTAACACCATCAATAAAAGCCAAACAATTATACAGGAAAGAAAATGCAGTAAAAACATATTACAAGATTTATGTGAACAATATCTACAAAGTCACAATAATATAAACATTGTTTGACAAATAATTGTAATATAACTATACAGGGAGAGAGAGGGAGGACAGTGTGAGGAGCAGGGGATACAAGAGAGAAACCCTTGTCTTCAAACTAAAATTGTAATGCTTCTACATTTTTAAAAATCAAGAAGTATCAAGTATTTTATGTATGATACAGAACTAAATACAAGAAGTTGCAAAGAGTTGGAAATGTCAGTTTCTGCAGATTCTAGGGTGAAGAGAGATGGAAAGGGTGAATGTAGTTTTGAGGTTCTAAGACTTTGGGGACATTTTAACTCTTTAAATTATGCATATGCATAAAAGAAAAATAAAATATAAACAATGTGAGAGTTATTTTTCCTCACATAACTCAATTTATCTCGTATTTATAGTAATACTTTGAGTTAATTCTATAATTCTATAATACTATCTCATTCCACCCACCACCAAATTTTGTCAGTTTGTTCAGTTTGAAGGTGAGGGTCTATGTGTCTTTGAAAAGCATGTTTGTTAGATTTGCAAATAAATACTTATACTAAAGATAGACATGGAACTGAGGAGTCATTATTTATTCAATTAAAAATAATATTTTACTGTATTTTGTAAGTTGCCTCTAAAACAATGCATTTGATTTTCCAGTTAAATTATTAAAAGTTCAAATAACGAAATTGCTTTTGTTAATATACTGTGACTATTAGAGAAGGTTTGAGTGTATCAGAAATTAAATAATTATAAAATTACACCATGTGAAACCTGAAAGACTGTGCCTTTAAATCATATGTGTCACTTTGAATCACTACAAATAATCTTTAGTAATGTAGCTTCTAATCTAAATTAGAAAATATTAATTTCCTGAAGTAGGAAATATCAGATGTAAAACACCAGTGGAGTTTCCCTTAGATTCCTCGGGAAGTTATTGTTCAATTCCTTGCAAAATAAAAACTTCATCCATGCATAAATACCAAAGTCAAAGCTAAATGACAGGAATGATGACAGGAATAAGTCCATGATTCGACAGGCTGAATCAGAAGACTCCTGTCTTAAAATAGCTTAATTCCAAACCAGAAGTGAAATGTCAACTCAAAATACTCAATATAACTGATAAATTGGTTATTGAATAGCCAATAAGTAGTTAAGAAAAAAATTCCTTGTGATCACTTTACATTTATGACTTAATGTGTTTTCACAAAAATTATCAGCAATATGCAAACTGTTTCTGCTATTGCGGAATACAGATCTCCAGAAGATTGATTGCCATATATGTTGTTTCATTATTGTGACTTCTAACATAGTTTATAAAAAGGAGCATTATTTATCAACTTCAGTCTGATCAAAGAGGCTAAACACAGATACAGGTTCAGAGACAGAAAGCAAGCCGAGAGTCATTCCCTTCGCCTTTGTATTTTTAAAGACTACAGCTTCAAAAAGCAAAGCCCTCTCAGGCAGTAATTATATTTTGTCATTTTACTTAATAATATAGCTTCCAGTCTACTTCTGCTTTCAAAATCACCTGGGGACTGCAAATTGTTCTTGCAATTATCTGATTTTCTACCTAACTGGGACAGTGTTTCTCAAACTGTGAGGCTGATCACACTGGGGAGACTTCAATCTTTTCGTGGGGATATGAAAATCAACCCAAAGAAAAGCATGTTATATTTCTCTGCTCACTAATTATTTTCACTAATGACTGAGAAAGCAAAAGCATTTAATTAGGAATTTGGGGGTATTAATACTTTTTAAATGAAGTATAAAATTTATCTTCCACATTGTGTCATCAAAAGATATTTACATGTTTCATTTGCATTCATACATTAAAGAGTAAAAAATGTGGCTGGCTGAAGTGGCTCTGAGATACCTGTAATCCGAGCACCTTGGGAGGCCAAAGTAGATGGATAGCTTGAGGTCGGGAGTTCTAGACCAGCATGGTCAACATGGTAAAACCCCATCTCTACCAAAAGTTTAAAAAAATAAAGAAAGGCTGGGCGCGGTGGCTCATGCCTGTAATCCTAGCACTTTGGGAGGTCGAGGCGGGTGGACACGAGGTCAGGAGATCGAGACCATCCTGGTCAACATGGTGAAACTCTGTCTCTACTAAAAATACAAAAAATTAGCTGGGCATGGTGGTGCGTGCCTGTAATCCCAGCTACTCAGGAGGCTGAGGCAGAAGAATTGCCTGAACCCAGGAGGCGGAGGTTGTGGTGAGCCGAGATCGCGCCATTGCACTCCAGCCTGGGTAACAAGAGCGAAACTCCGTCTCAAAATAAATAAATAAATAAATAAACTATTTTAAAAAATTAGGTGGGCATAGTGGCAAATGCCTGTAGTCCAAGCCACTCAGAAGACTGAGGCACGAGAATTGCTTGAACCCAGAAGGTGGAGGTTGCAGTGAGCAAATTTCGCACCACTGCACTCCTGCCTGGGTGATGGAGTGAGACTCTGTCTCAAAATAAAAAAAAGAGAGAATAAAGATGTAATTAATTTTGATCATCAAAATTAATGATTTTGTTTTTATTTTAGCATAGGAAAGAATACAAAAATTTTAAGGACAGAAAAAAAAATAAGGGTCTTACTTGCTTTTTAACATATCCTAGCATACTCAATGGAAACATTGACAATTGTTTAGTTTCAGAAATATCATACTACTCTAATTTCTCTTTGAATAGAAAATTTCAATCTTTCTAATTTATGATATGCACCCTTACAAAGAGTATTAAAATACTGTAGATTAACTTCTATGTAAATAATTTTAGAATGACATCGTGGAAAAGCTGTTTGTTTACAGCCTAGTTCCTGATGAGACAGAGAGCACAACTGGAAGTAATAGTGCCACTGAAGAGTGAATTTTCCCCAAGGCTGTGTACTATATATGAGAGAAAACCTCACAGCTCAATAGTTGATCTACTCCCCGGAAGAGGCATAGATAATTCTTTTTTTAAAAAAAAATTTTTATTGCATTTTAGGTTTTGGGGTACATGTGAAGAACATGCAAGTAGAATACACATAGAAAAAAATTAAAATTATGGCTTTTCTCTATCTTATTTAGCCAGAAACCTAGCTTTCATAGCCTTTCGAGCTATGAATTATTTAAATCTTTAAATCTTTACAATTTAAAAAATCCTGTTAATACCACCATCATTCTACATTTTTATGGAATAAATATTTTTGTATTTGTTTATGAAAACTGATTATTCTTTTTGGCTTAATCTTATCTCCAAACATAATCAAGAAAGTAGAGAAATATAGAGATAATAATAATATAACATAGTTGACATTTTTAATTACTTCCTACTAAAAATTTTGATCTGATATATTTTAAAAAGAAAATAATTTTATCTATAATTTCATAACCTGCCTTATGTTCTGCTTAACATTATTTTCTGTAACCTTTTTAAAAATAAATTTCTGAATAAGCATGCATTTCTAATATGCACCATATATACCAAATTTTTCATAGCCATGCTGAGGGAATAGTATACTGTTAATGCAATTGGCTTATTTTGTCCAAAGATATGTTAACTAAAAAGACTATTAATTAACAGAAAAAAGAGCTCTGCTTATATTATGTGTCAGTCTAATTACCTACATTTGTTTCTATAGAGGAATAAAGAAATAAAAAATAAAATAAAATGGCATCACATTGAAATGCCAAAGTTACTGAAGTAAACAATCTCAACCCTATTCACACACCAGGTAAAAGATATTAATAAATGAATACATTAGAAACTGATGAGAACTATAGCAGGTGGGAGAATGCGTATACTGACTATAGTCAATCCAATAAAAATTGTCATGCAAAACAAACAACGTGTTTCCCACAATTTGTCAACAGGCATCTCGTTGATAACCTCTGGACTTCTAGTGTGATGTTTTCATTGTTCTTGAAGAGTATTTCAAAACATCAGAACTAATTGTGTGTAATTATAATATCACTGTCCATAGACAAATGTAAAAGTAAAAGAGTTAAATCATTTAATTTTTTGTAATTCCTGTGGCTTTCATTTTCATGAATTCTCTCCAGTGGCATCTTATACTTAACAGGATGTGTTTATTTACACATCCACTACATAACCATTCATAAACACTCAATAATCACTATACACTAGAAAGTCTTATACAATCCCAAATGTTCTATATTTTTACCTCTGAGCTGTGGAGCCCTGTAAGACTTAATTTCTCCTACACATTTTCCTCAGACTGCATGTCATTTGAGTGCTATGTGCTAAGATTATTCACTGCCTAGGTTTGCAATTCATTTGATTCTCACATTAAAAGCCAACGCTATAAACTATTTTTCACCCAGGAAACACTGCCAAGGCTGACAAACTAGCCAAGCACTATTCCAGAGGAAAATTTATAGACTATTTAAAAATTAAACCAACAAAAATGACTCAATGAACAGAAGTAGGAACATGCACATGCCTGTTAAAAATAAAAAACAGCAAACTGAGTTTCAACTTTGTCATTTATGTATTTTTAACCTGAGTTTCAACTTTGTCATTTATTTATTTTTAACCTAAAGTCCCAAAATATTCTGACCCACTGAAAAACATGCTTTTCTAATAGAATTTACTTACATGAGTGTGTTTGATGGTAGGTGAAAAAATTCTATATATGGCATTGAATAAAAATCATAAATTTTGATATAAAGCAGACCTTGATTAAATTCTCATTGTACCATTTAAATAACTTTAGAAACTCTTAGGACATAGCTGAAAAATAAAGAAAAAAGTTCCTAATAGAAATAGTTGTTTTGAGTATTTGAAATAAGTATTCAGTTTTAAGCTCATTTTTGTACCTCTTGTGCTGCAAACTGGGTCTCCTTTTAGATACTATGCTTGTGTTGGTATATTAGTCAATTCTCAGGCTGCTATGAAGAAATATCTGAGACTGGGTAATTTATAAAGAGGTTTAATTGACTCACAGTTCCACATGTCTGGGAAGGCCTCAGAAGATGTACAAGCATGGTGGAAGGGGAAGCAAACACGTCTTTCTTCACATGGTGACAGGAGAGAGAAGTGCTGGAAGAAGGGAGAACAACCCCTTATAAAACCATCAGATCTCATGAGAATTCACTCACTATCATGAAAGTAGCAGGAGGATAAATCCCTGGCCCCATGATCTAATTACTTCCCACTGGGTTCTCCCACAACATCTGGAGATTATGGGAACTAGAATTCAAGATGAAATTTGGGTGGGGACACAGCCAAACCATATCATTCTATCCCTGGCCCCTCCCAAATTTCATGTCCACACATTTCAAAACACAATCAGGCTTTTTCAAAAGTCCCCCAAAGTTTTAGCTCATTCCAGCATTAACCCAAAAGTCCAATTCCAAAGTGTCGTCTGCGACAAGGCACGTCCGTTCCACCTATGAGCCTGTAAAATTGAAAGCAAGTGAGTTACTACCTAGATTCAATGTGGATATAGGTGTTGGGTAAATACACTCATTCCAAATGGGAGAAATTGGCCAAAACAAAGGGGCTATAGGCCCCATGCAAGTCCAAAATCCAATACAGCAGTCATTAAAACTTAAAGCTCCAAAATGATCTCCTTTGTCTCCATGTCTTACATCCAGTTCACACTGACTGATGCAAGAGGTGGGCTCCCAAAGTTTTAGGAAGCTACACCCCTCTGGCTTTGCAAAGTGCAGTCCCCATCCTGGCTGCTTTTATGGCTGGTGTTGAGTGGCTGTGGCTTTTCCAAATGCACAATGCAAGCTGTCAGTGGATCTATAATTCTAGGGTCTGGAGGGTGGTGGCCCTTTTCTCACAACTCCAGTAAGCATTGCCCCAGTGGAGACTTTGGGGCCTCTGACTCCATATTTCCCTTCCGCACTGCCCTAACACAGGTTTACCATCAGACTTGTGCCTGGAAATCCAGGCTTTCCATACATCCTCTGAAATCTAGGTAGAGGTTCCCAAACCTCAATTCTTGTCTTCTGTGCACCCGCAGGCCTAACACCATATGGAAGCTGCCAAGGCTTGGGGCATGCACCTTCTGAGGTAAGAGCCTGAGCTGTACCTTGGCCCATTTTAACTATGGCTGAAGAATCTGGGACACAGGGCACCATGCTCTGAGGCTGCACAGAGCAGGGGGGACTCTGGACTCAGCCCAAGAAACAATTTTTCCCTCCTCTGCCTCTGAGTCTGTGATGAGAGGAGCAGCCCTGAAGGTCTCTGACATGCTCTAGAGACATTTTTCCAACTTCTTGGCAACTAACATTGGAATCCTCATTACTTATGCAAATTTATGCAGCTAGTTTTAATTTGGCCCCAGAAAATGGGTTTTTCCTTTCTATCACATCATCAGGCTGCAAATTTTTCAAAGTTTTATGCTCTTCTTCCTCTTAAATACTCTGTAACTTAGATATTTCTTCTGCCAGATATTCTAAATTATCTCTTTCAAGTTCAAAGTTTCACAGATTTCTAGGTCAGGGCAAAATGCCAACAATCTCTTTGCTAAAGCATAGCAAGAGTCATCTTTACTCCAATTCCCAATAAGTTCCTCATCTCCCTCTGAGACCACCTCAGCCTGGACTTCATTGTCCACATCACTGTCAGCATTTTGGTCATGGCCATTCATCAAGTCTCTAGGAAGTTCCAAACTTCCCCACATCTTTCTGTCTTCAGAGCCCTCTAAGTCTCCAGAAAGTTCCCCACTTTCCCACATTTAAAAAAAATATTCTTCTGAGCCCTCCAAACTGTTCCAACCTCTGCAGGTTACTTAGTTCCAAAGTCACTTCCACATTTTCAAGTCTCCTCATAGCAGTGCCTCACTTTATCAGTAACAATTTATTGTATTAGTTCATTCCCATGCTGCTAATAAAGACATACCTCAGACTGGGTAATTTATAAAGGAAAGAGGTTTAACTGAATCACAGTTCTGGATGGTTGGGAGAGCTCAGGAAACACAATTATGACAGAAGGGAAAGCAAACACGTCCTTCTTCACAGGGCAGCAGGAAAGAGAAATGCCAAGCAAAGGGGGGAAAGCCCCTTATAAAACCATTAGATGTCATGACAACTCACTCACTATCATGAGATGAGCATGGTGTAACTCCCCCCATGATTCAGTTACCTCACATCAGGTCCCTCTCATTACACATGGGGATTATGGGACTTATAATTCAAGATGAGATTTGGGTGAGGGCACAGCCAAACCATATCAGTTGGAACTCACATCTATGAATTATGAACATCATAAGCCTCCAGGTGATGGTGTTGGCTGAGACTCTGTGGCAGAAAAGCAAAATTTATTTTCTTTTAGTAGTTTCCATTTCATGTCTTAGACTTAAGTCTTTAATCCATTTTTTTTTAATTTTTGTAAATGGTGAGAGATAGAGGTCTAATTTCAATCTTCTGCATGGATTTATTTCTGGGTTCTCCTATTGTGTTTCATTGATCTATGCCAGTACCATGCTACTTTGGTTACTATATTTCCAGAGTATAATTCAAAGTCAAGAATGTGATTCCTTCAGTTTTGTTCATTTTGCTCAGGATAGCTTTGTTATTTCTGCATCTTTTGAGGTTCCATGTAAATTCTAGGATCTTTTTCTTTCTTCTTCTTCTTCTTCTTCTTCTTCTTCTTCTTCTTCTTCTTCTTCTTCTTCTTCTTCCTTCTTCTTCTTCTTCTTCTTCTTCTTCTTCTTCTTCTTCTTCTTCTTCTTCTTCTTCTTCTTTTCTTTCTTCTTCTTCCTCTTCCTCTTCCTCTTCTTCTTCCTCTTCTTCTTCCTCTTCCTCTTCTTCTTCTTCTCTCCTCCTTCTCCTCCTCCTCCTCCTCCTCCTCCCCCTCCCCCTCCCCCTCCTCCTCCTCCTCCTCCTCCTTCTCCTTCTCCTTCTTCTTCTTCTTTTCTTCATTTCTGTGAACAAAGTCCTTGGTATTTTGAGAGAGATTGCATTAAACCTGTAGTTTGCTGTTGGTAGTATGAAAATTTTAACCAATTTATTTTTTTCAGTCCATGAACATGGAGTATTTTTCTACCTTTTTAACATTCTTTTCAATTTATTGCCTCAATGTTCTATAGTTTTCATCATGGAAATCTTTCACTTTTTTGGTTGATCCCTAAGTATTTTATTTGTAGGTATTGTAAATGGGATTACTTCCTTCATTTCTTTTTCAGAGTGTTCACTGTTGGAATAGAGAAATGCTACTGATTTTTGTGTGCTGATATTTTTTCTCGAAACTTTAAATTAAAATTGTTTATCAGTTCTATCATTTTATGTGGAGTCTTTAGGTTTCTTTCAAATATGATTATACCATCTCCAAACAAGGATAATTTGACTTCTTTTCCAATTTGAATGTTCTTTATTTTTTCTCTTGTCTGGTTGCTGGAGCTAGCAATAGTACCTGCAGCACTGTGTTAAATAACAGGAGTGAAAGTGGGCATCCTTGTCTTGTTCTAGATTGGAGAGGAAAGCCTTTCATTTTTTTCCCATTCAGTATGACATGAGCTATGAGTCTGTCATATATGGCTTTTACTGTGTTGAGGTAAGTTACTTGTATACCCAGTTTTTTGAGGCATTTTATCATGAATGGGTGTTGAATTTTATTAGATGATTTTTCAGCATCTATTGAAATGATCACATAGTTTTAGCCTTCATTGTATTGATGTGATGTATCATGTTGATTGATTTGTGTTTGTTGAACCATTCTTGCAGCCCTGGGAAAAATCCCACTTGGTTATGATGAATAATTACTTTTAAACTGTGTTGTTTAACTTGATTTTCTAATATTTTGTTGAGATTTTTTTGCATCACTGTTCATTAGGGGCATATTGGCTAGTGGTTTTCTTTCTTTCTTTCTTTCTTTCTTTCTTTCTTTCTTTCTTTCTTTCTTTCTTTTCTTTCTTTCCTTTCTTTCTTTCTTTCTTTCTTTCTTTCTTTCTTTCTTTCTTTCTTTCTTTCTTTTCTTTCTTTCCTTTCTTTCTTTCTTTCTTTCTTTCTTTCTTTCTTTCTTTCTTTCTTTCTTTCTTTCTTTCTTTTTCTTTCTTTCTTTTAGTGTGTTTTTGCTTTTGATATCAGAGTAATACTGGCCTTGTAAAATGAGTTTGTAAATAGTCTCCCCTTCTCTATTTTTTAGATTAATTTGAGTAGGATTGGTAGATTTTAAGTGTTTGGTAAAATTCTGCAGCAAAGCCATTGGATCCTAGACTTTTCTTTGCTAGGAGACTTTATATTACAGTTTTCTTCTTATTACTTTTTTTTTTTTTTTAAATCTATTCAGGTTTTAGATTTCTTCATGTTACAATCTTGGTAGCTGGTTAGAGATCTGTTGATTTTGTTTGCCTTTTCAAAAAAATAACTTTTCCATTTTGTTAATCTTTTGGGTTTATTTCATTGTCATTTTTTTCTGTTGTGATTTTCATTATTTATTTTCTTCTAATTGTGGGTTTGCTTTTCTCTTGCTTTTCTAATTTTTTAAAATACATCACTAGATTGTTTATTGGAAGTTTTTCTATGTTTTAATGTAGGCTTTTATAGCTATAAACTTGTCTCTCACTATTGCTTTCACTCTATCCCATAGGTTTTGTAAATTATGTTTCCATTTTCTTTTCTTTCAAAACTTTTTAATTTTCTTCTTAAATTTTTATTAAACGACTGGCTATTCAAGTATATATTGTTTAATTTCTGTGTGTGTGTATAGTTTCCAAAGATCCTCTTGTTATTGAACACTAGTTTTATTACATTGTGGTTAGAGAAAATATTTGATATAATTTGATTATTTTTGAATTTTTTCAGACTTGTTTTGTGACTTAATATATGATCTATCCTTATTAATAGTGCATGTGCTGAGGAGAATATATATTCTGCCATCATTGTGTAAAATATTCCATAAATAGCTATTAAATCCATTTGGTCTACAGTGAAGATTAAATCCAACGTTTCTTTGTTGATTTTCTGACAAGAAGATATGTAGATTTGTTCAATGCTGAAAGTAGAGTGGTGACATCTCCACCTATTATTGTATTGGGGTCTCTTTGTTTAGCTTTAGTAATATTTGCTTTATATATTTAGATGTTTCAGTGATGGATGCATATATATTTACACTTCATCCACTTGCTGAATTGACCCCTTTATCATTATATCATGATCTTCTTTATCTGTTTTTATAGCTCTTTTCTTGAAATCTGTTTTATCTGGTATAACTATTTCTTCTTTTCTCAGCTTCCATTTGCAGGGGATATTTTTCCATCCCTTAATTTTCTATTTTTGTGTGTCTTCATAAGTGAAATGTGTTTCTTGCAGGCCACAGATTGTGTGGTGTTGTTTTTATCTATTCAGCCACACTATGTCTTTTGGTTGGAGAGTTTAGTTTAGCTATAGTCGAAGTTATTATTGATAAGTAAAGACTAACGCTTGCCATATTGTTATTTGTTTCATGGTTGTTGTATGGTCTTCTCTTCCTCCCTTCTTTCCTTCATTGCTTCCTTTTTTTGAAAGTAATTTTCTCTGGTGTATATTTTAATACCTTTCTTTTTATTTTCTGTGTTTCTATTGTAGGTTTTATGATTTGAGCTTACCATGAGGCTTGCAAATAACAACCTATTATTTTAAACCAATGGCAGCTTAACACTGCTTGCAAAAACAAACAGGCAAAGAAAAATTTTTAAAAATCTACACTTTAACTTTATTCATCTCTCACTTTTTAACTTTTTGCTATTTCTATCTTAGTATGCTGTGTCTTAAAAAATTATGTAGTTATTATATAGATTCACTTTTTAGTCTTTCTACTCAAGATATAAATAGTTTATACAACACAAATACATTGTTATAATATCCTGTGTTTGTGCACTTACTATTACCAGAGAGTCTTCTACCTTCAGATTATTTTTTATTGCTCATTAATGCTCTTTTCTTTTAGATTGAATAACTCTCTGTGGCATTTCTTGTAGGACAGGTCTAGTATTTATGACATTTCTCAGCTTTTGTTTGTCTGGGAAAAATGTTTGGAGTATATTTTCACTGGATATGCCATTCTAGGATAAAAGTTTTTTTTCCTTCAGTGCTTTAAATATCTCATGCCACTTTCTCCTAGCCTGTATGGTTTCCACTGAAAAGTTGGCTGTTGGATGACTGACATATTGGAACTCTTTTGCGTGTTTTTGTTTGTTTGTTTATTTGTTTCTCTCCTCTTACCACTTTTATAATCCTTTCTTTGTCCTTCATCATTGAGAGTTTAATTATTAATTTTCTGAAGGTAGACTTATTTGGGTTAACTTCTTTTACTTGAATATTGACATCATTCTCTAGATGTGGAAAGCTCTCTATTATTATGCCTTTGAATATACTTGCCGCCCCACTGTCTCTATCTACATTCACTTTAAGACCAATAACTTTTAGATTTGTTCTTTTGAGGCTATTTTCTAGATATTATAGTCATGCTTTATTGTTTTTTATACTTTTTTCTTTTATTTCCTCTGATTGTGTATTTTCAAATATCCTGTCTGTATTATGTTGAATTTTGTTGATCTACTTCAAAATAGCTTTTTGAATTCTTTGTCTGAAAGGTCACATATCTCTGTCACTCTGGGATTGGCCACTTGTGCTGTATTTCCTTTATTTGATTAGATCATGTTTACCTGGGTGGTCTTGATCAGGCGTCCCCAAACTTTTTACACAGGGGGCCAGTTCCCTCAGACCGTTGGAGGGCCACCACATACTGTGCTCCTCTCACTGACCACCAATGAAAGAGGTGCCCCTTCCTGAAGTGCGGCGGGGGGCCGGATAAATGGCCTCAGGGGGCCGCATGCAGCCCATGCGCCATAGTTTGGGGGCGCCTGGTCCAAATGCTTGTGGATATTGATAAATGTCTGGGCATTGAAGAGTTATGTATTTATTGTAGTCTTTAGAGTCTGGGCTTCTTTGTTCCCATCCTTCTTGGGAATGCTTTCCAAGTATTCAAAGGGTAATGGGTGTTGTTATCTAAGTCTCTGGTCACTGCAGCTGTTTGCATTAGGGGACACCCCAAGCCCAGAAGCACTATGAGTCTTGTAGACTCTTAGAGGTACCACCTTGGTGGTCTTAAGTAAGATCCGAGATAATTCCTTCAATTATCAGGTGAAAACTCTGGTTCTCTTTCCTTACTTTTCCAAACAAATGAATCTCACACTCCTGATGAGCTGTCTAGAACTGGGACAAAGGTGACACAAGTACTTCTGTAGCCACCACCACTGCGACTGTGCTGTGTCAGACCTGAAGCCAGCACAGCACTGGGTCTCACACAATGTACAGGGCAACCACTCCCTGCATATCACTGATGTTTACTTAAGGCCCAAAAGCTCTTCAGTCAGAATGTGTTGAATCCTCCCAGGCTTATTCTCTCCCCTTCAAGGTGGTGAGTTCAACCCCCTCTCCAGTCCACAAGGGTCCAAAGAATGCCATTGAGGAGCCAGTCAAGTAAGGAAGCTTAAGGATGTACTTTGTGCTCTAGTCTACTGCAACGGAGCTGACACCCAAGGCACAAGACAAAGTCTTTCCCACTTTTTCCTCTCCTTTCCTCAAGCAGAAGAAGTCTCTCTCTATAGGCAACTATACACTCACCTCCACTCACCAGGCCCATGGTGAATACTGCCTGTCACCAATGTTTCCTGAAGGTCCAAGGGCTCTTCCATCAGCTTGTGGTAAATGCTTTCAGATCTGTGTCTCTCTCTTCAGGACAATGGACTCCCTTCTGGCTCAGGGCAGGTACAGAAATGCTGTCTATGAGACAAGGCCTGGAATCAGGGATCCCAAGAGCCCACGTGGTACTCTTCTGCCCTGTGGCTAAGATGGTACCCAAGCTGCAAGACAAAGTCTCCTTTGCTCTTCCTCCTACTTTCCTCAGGCAGAAAGAGTCTCTCTCCGTGGTTACCACAGCTAGAAATGTCCTGGGTCACATGTGATGCTTGCATGGCTCTGGGTCTCACCCAAGGCTCATGGCAAAAACTGCCTTGCTACCACTGGTGTTTATCCAAGACCCAAGCACTCTTTAGTCAGCAGGTGATGAGTTTTGTTAGAACAAGAGGTCCTTCCCTTCAAGGTAGCAGATTACCTTATGGTTCATGGTATGACTAGAAATGCCTGGGAATTGGCCTGGAATGAAGGTCTCAGGACACTTCCTGGTGCCCCATTCTATTGTGGCTAAGCTGGTTTCCAAATTGCAAGACAAATTCCTCTTTACTCTCTCCTCTCATCTCCTCAAGCATAATCTATTTTAATATTTTATATGGTGTGAGGTAAGAGTCCAGGTATATTTTTTCCATGTGAATATCTATTGTCTCACAATTTGTTGAAAAGACTACTCATTTCTTGCTGAATGGTCTTGACACTCTTTGAAATTTCCAAAATCTAATTTCTCTTTCATTCATATATGTCTGTCCTTATAGCAGTGCCATACTGTCTTAATTACTGTTGCTCTGTAGTAAGTTTTGAAATGTAAGTTAAGACTTCTTCAATTATTTTGACTATTCGGTTTTGACCTATGATATTGTTTTGGTAATTCCTCTTTACATTCTATTCCCCAGTGACCTGTACAAATGTACAGTATATATGTTCAATAAGTGGAATAACAGAAAAATAAACAAGATTTGTTAACCTAACAATATCACTTGTAAAACCATTAAAGAACCTGATCATTTGTTAATGCCTCAATTAAATATTTTTAAATGTAGCTTAATAAAATAATGTTGCTCTGGACTTAAAATGTGAAGTAAATATCTTGTCATCTTTAATATCTATAAACTAAATATTCTTAAGTCAGTTGTATCAGAAATAGCAATAGCCCTATATTTTAAGAATAATAGATACATTGCATCTATGATTAGCCCTCTTGGCTTCTGTTGTTTGTAGTAATGGTATGCTTAATTTTATTCTATTCCATCTGTTTATAAATAAAATTATTAGCTAGTTACATAATATACTTCACTTTAATATAAATAAAATATACATTTTATAAATATATCAATTATATTTATAAAAATAATATAAATAAAATTATTAGCAAGCTTATATAATTTGTTTAATAGAATCTAAGTATATATATTTTATAAATATATTTATATTTATAAATACAAATAAAATTAGCAAGCTTATATAATTCACTTTTAATATAATTTGCTTTTATGAAGTGATCTAGAATAATTCTTAGTACTCAAACTTTCTAAAATCAGATGCAAATGACTACTTTGTCTTAAACAGAGTGAAATCAGCAAAGTTTGGAAATTCCCCAAAGGTTAGGGAGGATAGTAGCCACTGAGTTTCAGATACCTGAATTTATAGGACTTTAATCACACCACAGACATTAACAGACCAACTATGGCATACTTTATCATAATCTCTAAATGTTTTGAAACATAATTAGTAGGGTAACATTTCTTAAATCATTAATAATTTGGGGGTGAAACAGAATGTACATTGTTAAGATCCAAACTTTGCCAGAGTTTTTATTCCACAAGAGGACAGTATGGGTCTACAAAGAAGAAAAACAATAATTTTGAAAGATTAATTTCATCATGCTAACACAGGCTCTGAGGGTTTATGAGTGATTGCATGTTAATCATGAATATTTGTTAATCATTCTTGAACTAAAATGACCTCAGTTTTTACTACCATGAAGACACTCTTTTTTCGACAGTGTGTCAAAGTGGCAAAATCACATGTTTTATGGCTTGACTGACCTGCTATTTAAACTAACTTTGGCAAGTCACCCAAATTCTCTGACAATCACAATTTTTGTGAGGATTCAAATTAAATGAAATAATTTGTGAAAAGTACCAGTAGAATTTGTCACCATGATGCCCAGACTTTGTTATCAACTCATATAACAACTGAAATTCACCTCTGTTGTACCACTCACACCAGAAGAGGTACAAAGTGACTATAAATTAAAATCAATCTGAGTGAGTTTGATTTTTGAAGCTAAAAGTTCATCTTGTCTGCACAGCAATTCCAAAGAGAAAGGCCTCCAGCATAAGATTGTAAAAAATATGAAATTTACGAAAAATTTAAAATGAAAATAGTTTCACTTGCGATAAAAAATGGTATGCCTAATCAAAGTGTCTATGCATAGTTTTTTTAGTCACAGGAGTCATATTTCTAGCATAGCCGATATGAAGGATGATCACTAGGGTTGTGCAGTATGCACTCTGCACAACTATACATAATGACCTTGCTTGCTTATAGAATATCTTGAGGCTGTGACATAATTCACATTGGCTCTTTACCTTGACTTATACACAAAAATAATTTAGTTGTGTCTCTGACTTCCAACTTTAAAACAGTATAGATGTATGGATTTATCCCAGTAATTTTCCCGGGTTTTGTACACACACACACACACACACACACACACACACACACATATTTGTAAATTAATGGAAAATCTACTCAAAATATTTAGAAACCCATTCTTGTAAAATACAGTGATTGTCAAAATGTTTCACAAACACAGACATTACCCACTCAAATTGGCTTAAACACAATCCTTTCACTCCCTTTGTCTTGGACCCTATTCATGTTCTACATTTTAGTTTTGGAATTTACAGAGAATTTGGAATTGATGCTTCAGACTGTGGGAAGATGAGAGATCCAGTTCCAAAATTAGAATAAAAAAGCTCCATTTATAAGAGAATGAAAATCTTTCCAAACTTAAGTAATAGCCCCGGTAAGATAAAATAGAATATAAAAGATTCACTAGTAGTTGATGAAAATTATTATTGCATTTTAAATATATGAATGCATGTAAGTTCCATATGAAATTGTTTACAGCTCTCAAACAAAAAGGAACTTAAAACTGGCTTATAAATTAAGCACAAATAAAGGTGTAATACAATAGAAATGAACATACATGGGATGACTGGTCACAGCTATTCATCTCATGTTCTCTTGAGTTTCTTTTGTCTACATTGTTGTGATCAACCACCCTCCCTCATGTCTTACTAAATTTTCATTACTAGGTCACTGTGATACCATTTGGTTTTTACTAGTCCTCAATTCATCATTTACCTCATTTTTACATTAAACCTAGTTCAGTATTTTATCCTCAGCCATGGAAAATTAATATGCCTGGTATGAACAGGATTTAAACAAAATTTAAACAACGGTATTGAAATTATGAATAGTGAGCTCATAAAATGCCATCTAAAATCTTCAAACATGGCTATTAAAACTGGGACGGTGATCTTATAAGATGTCATCTACATAATCCTAAAAATGTTTTTATAGGGTATTTTTTAGTTTCATTGTAAAATAAACTATAAATACAAAAATTATCACAGAACATCTCAGAATCTTCAATAATAAAGATATGAAACCTTGGAGATCTGTTGTACTGTGTGAGAATTATTCTATTACTATATCAGGAAGATCAAGTGACAGAAAGAACACAATTTCTTTGAAAGAAAGAATCTGAGTATATGCTATCAGTGGAAAACCAGAGCAATATCCAAGGCTTTATAAAGAACAGTACTGTTGTTTTGTGGGGTTTGAAATTGCAACTGATTCTTTAAGTATTTTGTAATACTTAAAGAATATAGTTACAGTTACCAAATTAGCATTTTTCTAAAACAGAGAAAATAGTCAGACTAAACAGAAAACAATGACAAATGGACATGAGCTTGCTTTAATCCTGTGTATCTTCAAACTTCTTCGTCTTCAGTGAGAATGATAAATCTGGATCTTTTAGCAGATTTATTCATGACTATAACAACACCTTGTCAATAATTTTCTCGACAGTCTATTCATCCAGCTTTCCTTTTCACCCAACAAAGTTATATGAATCTTTTCTAGTATCACTTCACATACAAAAATATTTTTCAGCTACTGTTCATCTAAAGCCCATTTTCTTAGATCATACTTAAATTAACCTTCCAGAAGCAAATTCCTTTCAAAAATAAACCTAGATTTTAGTGAGAAAAAAAGATAAAAAATAATAGAAAGGTAAATAAATTTTCACCTGATTTTTTTTTTTTTTTTTTTTTTTTTTTTTTCTTTTTTTTTTTTATTGCATTTTAGGTTTTGGGGTACATGTGATGAACTTGCAAGATTGTTGCATAGGTACACACATGGCAGTGTGCTTTGCTGCCTTCCGTCCCCTCACCTGTATCTGTCATTTCTCCCCATGCTATCTCTTCCCACCTCCCCACCCCCCGCCCCTCCCCCATTTCCCCCCAACAGACCCCAGTGTGTAGTGCTCCCCTCCCTGTGTCCATGTGTTCTCATTGTTCAACACCCGCCTATGAGCGAGAATATACGGTGTTTGATTTTCTGCTCTTGTGTCAGTTTGCTGAGAATGATGGTTTCCAGGTTCATCCATGTCCCTATAAAGGACGTGAACTCATCGTTTTTGATGGCTGCATAATATTCCATGGTGTATATGTACCACATTTTCCCTATCCAGTCTATCATCGTTGGGCATTTGGGTTGGTTCCAGGTCTTTGCTGTTGTAAACAGTGCTGCAATGAACATTCGTGTGCACGTGTCCTTGTAGTAGAATGATTTATAATCCTTTGGATATATACCCAGTAATGGGATTGCTGGGTCAAATGGGATTTCTATTTTTAGGTCCTTGAGGAATCGCCACACTGTCTTCCACAATGGTTGAATTAATTTACATTCCCACCAACAGTGTAAAAGTGTTCCTATTTCTCCACATCCTCTCCAGCATCTGTTTTTTAATAAGACCTGATTGCTATTAGATTAAAGTTTCTTTTGGAATCCTGCAAACAACACTGATTTAAAGTGTATATTCATAATACATATGATACTTAAGAATATATAATTAGATGGAAGATTAATACAATGCTTTGTAATTTGCTAATAGAAATAAACATTGTACAACACTGAATATTTGTTTATTAAACAGAGAACAGATATTTTTTGAAATTTCACACCCTCTTTTTATATCTTTTCTACTCCATGTCTCTAATCCAATGAAATGTACGCCCATATAACAGCTTTTGCTTTCAAATATAAAATCCAATTTTACATATAAATTGTCATATATATATTTATTTCTCATTTTCCTGCTCTTTAAATTTTTTGAGGACTGGGTTAGATATTAGAGTTGCAGTGTCTCAGAATGTATACTCTAGAAAAAAACTAATGCTTCAAAAAGAATATTTCCTTTCATTTGTCTCTTTACTTTATGAAAATAGAGAACAATGAGTACTCTAATCACAGCATATTTACACTTTCAAATATTGCATTTAATTATATGCTTCTGCTTAAACAAAGAGAGACAATTGAAAGTAGTTAGGAGCATTTTCCAAAATGAGTTTCTATTACAAGAAGAGCTAAACCTCTAAGTGGTGAACATTAGTGTTTCTGAACTACAAAATTTTAAATCTATTAATTCTGCCTCAGGGAAGAGAAGTTCATACAACTGTTTTAATAGTAAAGTCTGAATTTTCTCATCAAATAGCCAATCAGAAATATTTACTGATATGGTCTCTATTAACATGTGGAAATATGCACATGGACTCAAGGGTATAGACTTAAGTTTATCCCTTTCCTAGTAGGAAGATTATAAGAAATAAAATTTATAAGAAGTTGGCTTCTTAGTAGATCAATGCATTGAAGTTAATATTTTCTTAATGATTACTACAATGATTATTTTTTCTAGTAAATTTATTTGAACTATTTCTCACTTCAGTATAATAGATTTTGTCACTGATATCTTCTTTATGATTGGACAATCAGCTTGAAAAACCAGTTCTGCATTAGATTTAACAGAATTTAGGTGACAAATATAACTTGATAAGTTTATCCAATCATCATTCAGAAACAACTTTTGAAATCTGTAAGTCATTTATTCAAGCATAAGGATTTCTTGGAAAAGTAGAGATATAAAAGTTTACAGAATATAAGTTGAAATTTAAAATGGTGAAATCCAGGAAAAATTAAGACTCTAGAATATAGATAAGCTAGAGAGTAACTTCTTATCTAAAAATCCCTATGCCATCATTATAAACATGACTCCAAAACTTACTTAAAAACCTCAAAGAAACTCCTAGTACTGAAGGATAGGCAAAAATTCAAATTTCTTTTATTCCTACAACATTAGTAGTCAAACCACTTTCCACATTGACGTGTGAAGTCCCAATAATATGACCACTCCTGATTTAGGTTTAGATATCAAATTGTGACAATCATCTGTCCCTAAAGTTCATTGAAATGCACCACATATTATAGCACAGAGCAATGGACAGAGGCAGATTCCTTTCATCTCCTCCAAACCTGTCAACTAGGTGTTCTTTTCCTCAGCTACATCTGAAAGTTTAACAATCAAACGAGGTTCTGATGTTCACTTTTTCTTGTATGCAATTCTGTATTTTATTATTAACTCAGTTAGAATTTTAGGACAACTCATGAAATTAAAATAATAAAAATCTCAAACCATAGATACATTAGTCACTTTTCATACTTGATTTTGTAGAATTCGAAGAAAAGTTGCTCTGTCTCCCATTTCCAATTATGGAGTAAATTTCAGAATGAAGAGTTATTTTTACATCACACTTTTATACAGTTTCAAGTTTTCTGTGATTGAGACTTATGGTTCGAAATAAGTAGAAAAAATGTTTTAAAAAGAAAATTGCTCATTTAATCATTAAAAGCCAAACAGCATTCTGTTTTTTTTAAAACATTCTTTCTTAGGATTTGATTCTTAGAGATTATAGACTAACATAGCTTCAGATATTGTTCATCATCTAAATTTGCTCTTTGAAAAAATATGACCTCTTACTTTAATTTTAATACTAGCTATACAAATCAGTTATCTTGAAATGTATCATTATACGTGAGAAATTCTCTCTGATTCAAAACTAATAAAAATGATTAAAAGCATATTATCATACTAATAGAATTTTCTAAAATGAAGCCAGTCCTATAAAAAATTCTTTTCTTTGAACCAGAGACCAAATGCTTTCTGATACACAGAGTACACGTTTTAGATAGGGTTAAAGAAGATTCAGATCTCTTCTCCCCATAGTTCAAGAGCAACCATGGACATCAATAAAGATTTATGGTATATTAAAATTGGAGCAGATCTGAAGTACACATTTTTCTTTCTTAGAGACCACCTAGATCAAAGTTCCATGAGCTCTGGGCTGCACCATTTGCATAATTCATAGAATCCTGTGCACAGCAAAAGGGAGGGAGGAAAGTTTATTCAAATCAATAGTGAAAAAAAGAGAAAAAAAAATGGGACTACTTGTTTAAAAATTAAGAATTCCAAGAAAGTAACAATAGTACAGTAATGCAATTGAGAGGTCGTTCTAAGCATGAACCCTGTTTGACCACATAGTTCACATGGCATGAAACTGGACCTGACTAATTGTATATGAAGTTTCTTGTGTATTTAATAATCTCAGCTTTTATCAGATCCTCAAAGGAGTCTGTCAAAACACAGCGGAAGGTGGGAGGAATAGAAGTTGAAAACCTGTAAGTTTTACATACTTAAGTTTTATATACACGAGTGTCATAAACTCATGACACCTTATGGCCAACTGGAAGTTAATAGATTTATTACTAGTAAAAGTTAGTCTTAGGTTTGGCATTCTTGTTATTTGTTTGTTATCTGCAATATTTCATGTTTTCTTTGAAGAAATAATGGATATAGAAATGCAAATTTATAGTTCTTTTAAAGCAAAAATAATCTGAAATGTCATTTAAAAGTTTACCCTTAATAATATTAGTAACATTAAAACTACTTGAGAATATAATATAAAGTGCATAAGAAATGGAAGACTTTTTTGTTTGTTTTATCTAAGAGTTCAGTGCAAACCATTCGTTAAGTCTAGCCTGTCCAACTGTAAAAGAGAAAAGTATAGTAACAGATGAAAGTTATGTATTTAGAATCGTACAAAGTAATAAAGAAAAAAGAACATAATAAAGAGCACCAAAATTTAAATTTAAATACTTTTCAGTTTTTCTGACTAAATAGAAAAAGTGAAAATTTTTCCTGGCATCCAGAGCATCATAACAATAGACTTTTATTCTTATGGACTATTAGGGATTAAACTAAATAGTAAAATTAATATCTATTTTAGATAACATAATTATTTTAATTACTAGGGAACATTCAGTGTATAGGTCAATAAATATTAATATAGTTCAGACCATATAAATTGTGTAGAACTTATGTTTGGACATATGTTAAGTTATACAGTTCTTTTCTATGGAGAAATTTGTTATTTAAAAGGCACATGTATACATTTCTTAATAAAAAAAATTGTTAATATCCTCATAAAATGTGAGAAAAATTTTTAAATGTAATGAGTCTTAATTTTTTTCTTTTTCAGAATTTCCCTCTTTTTGACCAGGCTGGAGTGAGATGGCATGATCTCGGCTCACCGCAACCTCTGCCTCCCGGGCTCAAGTGAGTCTCCTGCCTCAGCCTCTTGAGTAGCTGGGATTACAGGTGTGAGGCACTAGGCCCAGCTGAATCTTCTTAAATTTTAATTATGGGACTGAAAGGACCTTCAATAGGCTGATGATCCTGTCTATCTCCATGACTTCAAGGTCACTTTAAAGTCTTAGCAAATCAATTATAGTTTTTATTTCAGAGTTGTCCAACTCCTTGGTGCTTACCTTCCTTGCAGAGTCCTAATTTACATTAATAAAGAAATGTCTGCCTATCCTGGTCTTCTGAGTTCTCCTAACCTCTGGAATGTTTTTATCTGCTGCATGTACTGGAAGACTTCTACCTCCTAAAATTAGCTTCTCTAAGGCCTTAAGTCATGCAAATGCTATAGTTTAAAACCCTTGCTTTCCTCCCTAGTCATATATATTTTAATAAGGAATTTTTGAAGACAATTAATGAACCAAAATAATCTTTTAATGAAATTTCAGTTACAAATGGAGGCTGGCTAAACATCTATTTGAGCAGGGGACTTACAAGCCCTCTTTAAAATCACCAAACTTTGGCCAATTATACATGAGGTACCTACTCAGATTTTTTTTTTAAGTTTGTATATTCATGTAACAGGCAAGCAAATACTTTTATAAATGGACATCTCTCCCCAGTTTAAAAAAAAAAAAAACTTCATATGGGGAGAGAAATCCAAGATGGCCAACTACCAGCAGCTCAGGATTGTAGCTCCCAGTGAAGGTGCAGGGAGTGAGTGGTCGCCAGACTTCCAGACAAATTTTTGTTGCCTACAGACCAGGAGATTCCCAGCGGAGGAGCCCCACGTGTCGCCAGCGCGACTCTTTTGGCCAATGCAGCTGTTTTGCTGGAGTCCTGGTGTGGCAGTTCTCAGTGCACAGTATGCGGGACTGAGTGCCCTTTTAGTTGGCATTTGGAGCTCTGGGAAGGCAGAGTCACCCACTCAGCTGATTAAAAGGGGGACTAAAGCCGGGAGCCAAACTGGGAGATTCCTAGGCAGAAAAGTGCCATGAATCTCGGAGCTACTGTTTCAGCCAGCGCAGTTGCCACACAGGAAATTGCATAGATCCAGGCGCCTTTTTGGCAGGCAACTGGGGCATCTGGGAGAGAATCGATCTTTCAATTAGGAAAAGAAAAAAAGGGGGCTCAGAGGCGGGGAGCCAGGTGATCAGGTTCGGCTGGTCCCACCCCAACAAAAAAACAGCAATTGGAAATGCTGACAGTTGAGAGTTTCACAGCAAACACAGCTGAACCCAGGAAGGTCCAGCTCTGTGGGGGAGGGACGTCTGCTGAAGAAAAACAAAAAAACAGAAATAACATTACCACCAACAAGCTGGACGTCCACTCAGAGACCCAATCTGAAAGTCAGCAATTACAAAGACGACAGGTGGATAATCCATAAAGATGGGAAGAAACCAGCACAAAAAGGCTGAAAACATCCGAAACCAGAATACCTCTCCTCCTTCAGGGGATCACAGCTCCTCATCAGCAAGGGAACAAGGCCTGTTGGAGAATGAGTGTGATGAATTGTCAGAATCAGTCTTCAGAAGGTGGCTAATAAGAAACTTCTGTGAGCTAAAACATGTTCTAACCCAATGCAAAGAAACTAAGAACCTTGAAAAAAGGTTTGATGAAATGCTAATGAGAATAGACACTTTAGAAATAAATGTAAATGAATTAATAGAGCTGAAAAACACAATACAAGAACTTCACAAAGTATGCACAAGTTTTAACAGTTGAATTGATCAAGCAGAAGAAAGGATATCAGAGGTCAAAGACCAACTCAATGAAATAAAACAAGAAGGCGAGATTAGAGAAAAAAGAGTAAAAAGGAATGAACAAAGTCTTCAAGAAATATGGGACTATGTGAAAAGACCTAATCTACATCTGATAGGTGTACCTGAATGTGATGAAGAGAATAAATCCAAGTTGGAAAATATTCTTCAGAATATTATTCAGGAAAATTTCCCCACCTAACAAGACAGGACAATATTCAACTCCAGGTAATACAGAGAACACCACAAAGATATTCCTCAAGAAGAGCAACCCCAAGACACATAATTATCAGATTCACCAGGGTTGAAATGAAGGATAAAATGCTAAGGGCAGCCAGAGAAAAAGGTCAGTTACCCACAAAGGGAAGCCTATCAGACTCACAGCAGATCTCTCAGCAGAAACCCTACAAGCCAGAAGAGAGTGGGGGCCAATATTCAACATCTTTAAAGAAAAGAACTTTCAACCCAGAATTTCATATCCAGCCAAACTATGCTTCATAAGTGAAGGAAAAATAAAATATTTTGTGATCAAGCAAGTACTCAGAGATTTCATCACCACCAGGCTTGCTTTACAAAAGCTTCTGAAAGAAGCACTACACATAGAAAAGAACAACCAGTATCAGCCATTCCAAAAATATACCAAAAGGTAAAAAGCATCAACATAATAAAGAATCTACATCAACTAATGGGCAAAACAGCCAGCTAGCATCAAACGGCAGTATTAAACTCACATATATTATTATTAATCCTAAATTTTAATCGACTAAATGCCCCAATCAAAAGACACAGACAGGCAAATTGGACAAAAAGCCAAAACCCATTGGTATGCTGCATCCAGACCCAACTCACATGCAAGGATACAAAAGACTCAAAACAAAGGGATGGAGGAAGATTTACCAATCAAATGGAGAGTAAAAAAAAGTAGTAGTTGCAATCCTAGTCTCTGATAAAACAGACTTTAAAGCAACAAAGATCAAAAGAGGCAAAGAAGGTCATTACATAATGGTAAAAGGACCAATGCAAGAAGAACTAACGATTGTAAATATATATGCACCCAATACAGGAGCACCCAGATACATAAAGCAAGTTCTTAATGACTTATAAAGAGATTTAGACTACTGCACAACAATAGTGGTAGACTTTAACACCACATTGTCAATATTAGACAGATCAACAAGACAGAAAATTAACAAGGATATTCAGAACCTGAACTCAGACCTGGAACAAGTAAACTATATTCAATAAACGTTTATAGAACTCTCCACCCTAAATCCATAAAACATACATTCTTATCAGCACCACATCACACCTACTCTAAAAGTGACTACATAATTGGAAGTAAATCACTCCTCAGTAATTGCATAGCATTTCACAGGTTTAAATATTAGTTAGCTGCTTGTTTGTTATTTTCCTCCTTTATTCCTTCCTGTCTCCATTGTTAAGCACAATTATTGGCATAAAAGAGGTTTTCAATACCCATTTTTAGACTGCATTCTATCCTGGGCAATAAAGCAATACTCCTCTTCTCTCTCCCTCTTTCTCTTCCTCTTTCTTTCTCTCTTTCATTCTTTTCTTTCTTTCTCTTTCTTTTTTTCTCTCCCTTTCTTTTTTTCTCTCTTTTTTACCAAAAAAACAAAAAAAACACTTCATATGGCCATCTTGTGGGTCTAGGCTTAGCTATCTGTAAAGCTTAAAGTTAATATAGCATTTTCTGGAAAAAAAATAGGCAAAATAGATACACAATATGAAAAATTACATTCTACCAATGAACACTTAATGTATGTGGGTGTATACATTATACACAGAACTGTTATGTGATAATAAAATGATAGTTAATTGACAATAAATTATGAACACTACCTTCAGGGTTCCTTAAACAATGGGCCACAGAACTGTTTGAAACGCAAATAAAGGCACTGATGCTATGACCCTATGTCTGTTTAATTGCACGTATACTTCTACAGAAACACAAACTGTTTAAATAAGCTATCATTGGATTCGCAAATTTTTTGAAGCCCATCAAGGGACTTGCAGGGAAACTAGAATAGACATCTTTGTTTATAGCATCATTTTAATTTAGTGCATGATATTTTTGTATGAATGAAGTTTAACATTATTAGATAGTCTTGCATAGTCATACATTAGGTTGATACTATATTCCAAGAGTATTAAATATAATTGTCATATACATGTTGGTACATATATTTTTGCTTAGTGATCTAATTGTTTTTTATTATAATATTAAAAGAGAAATTACTTGACCAAAGGATAAGAACATTTTTAGGTTTTGATAGTCATTATCAAACGTTGACCCAGAGTTTACATTAATTAAACGGACACAGGCCATGAAGTAGAGTATCCATTTCCGTTTTTATTAGATATCATTATTCCTTTTAATCTAATGGGTATGATAAACAAAAATACAGTATTTCAGTGTTGCTTTACCTTGCTTTTTTAAATTTAGTTAATTTAAACACATCTTTTATATTATTTTTGCCCATTTCTATTTCTTCTTTCTTTGAAATTCCTGTACATATTATCTACCTGTTTTCATTGGTATTTCTTATTATAAATTATGTATAAGTACTCTTTGAAAGTTAATATAAATACCTTGTCAGTTATAAGGGTTTAAAATATTTTCCAAATTGTCATTTATCTTTAAATATGGTTTGCTGAGGTTGCTTATCAGCTTCAGAAGCTTTTGGGCTGAGACAATCAAATTTTCTAGATATAGGATTGTATCCTTTGCAAACAAAGACAATTCTGGCAAAAATCAAGCAATGGGGAAAGGATTCCCTACTTAATAAATGGTGCTAGAAGAACTGACTAACCATTTGTGGAAAACTGAAACTGGATTCCTTCCTTACACCTTATACAAAAATTAACTCAAGATGAATTAAAAATGTAAATGTAAAACCCCAAACCATAAAAACCATAGAAGAAAATCTAGGCAATATCATTCAGGACACAGGCAAAGCAAAGATTTCATAGTGAAAACATCAAAAGTCATTGCAACAAAAGCAAAAATTGACAAATGAGATCTAATTAAACTAAAGAGCTTCTGTACAGTGAAAGAAACTATAATCAGAATGAAAACACAACCTAAAGAATGGGAGAAATTTTTTACAATCTATCCATCTGACAAAAGTCTAATATTCAGAATCTACAAGGAACTTAAATTTGAAAGTAAAAGCCAACCCCATTAAAAAGTGGGCAAAGGAAATGAACAGCCACTTCTAAAAAAAAAGCATACATGCAGCCAACGAACATGTGGAAGAAAGCTCAACATCACTGGTCGATAGAGAAATACAAATCAAAACCACAAGGAGATACCACCTCATGCTGTCAGAATGGTGATTATTAAAAAGTCAAGAAATGAAAGATGGCAGGGTGCAGAGAAACAGAAACACTTTTACATTGTTAGTAGGAATGTAAATTAGTTTAACCATTGTGGAGGACAGCATGACAATTCCTCAAAGACCTAAAGAGAGAAATACTATCTGACCTAGCAATCCCATTACTGGTAATATACTCAAAGAAATATAAATCATTCTATTACAAAGATACATGCATGTGTGTGTTCAATGCAGCACTATCCACTATAGCAAATACATAGTATCAACACAAATCTCCATCAATAATAGACTGGACAAAGAAAATATAGTACATATACATCATGAAATACTATGCAGCCATAAAAAGAGCAAGATTATGTCATTTGCTGGGATTTGGATGGAGCTGAAAGCCATTATCCTCAGCTAACTAATGCAGGAACAGAAAACCGAACACCACATGTTCTCACCTATAATCAGAACACATGGACACAGGGAAGAGACCAACACATACTGGGGCCTATAAGGGTTGGAAGTGGAAGAACATCAGAAAAAACACCTAATGCATGCCGGGCTTAACACCAAGGTGATGGATTGATAGGTGCCACAAACCACAGTGAGACATGTTTACCTATGTAACAAACTTGCACATCCTGCACATATACCATGGAATTTAAAATTAATTAACATAAAATATAAAAGTAATAAGCGGCCGGGCGCGGTGGCTCAAGCTTGTAATCCCAGCACTTTGGGAGGCCGAGGCGGGTGGATCACGAGGTCAAGAGATCGAGACCATCCTGGTCAACATGGTGAAACCCCGTCTCTACTAAAAATACAAAAAATTAGCTGGGCATGGTGGTACGTGTCTGTAATCCCAGCTACTCAGGAGGCTGAGGCAGGAGAATTGCCTGAACCCAGGAGGTGGAGGTTGCAGTGAGCCGAGATCGTGCCATTGCACTCCAGCCTGGGTAAAAAGAGCGAAACTCCGTCTCAAAAAAAAAAAAAAAAAAAAAGTAATAAGCATCAAAATGCCTAATGAATAACATAAACTAGCCGCTTTTCTTTCTTTAATAGCTTTATTGAGATATAATTAACATACTAAATAGTTTACCCATTAAAATAAGTACTTAAGTGGTTTCAGTATTTCAGTTTTGCAACCATCACAACAATCTAATTTTAGAACACCTTCATTAGTCCAAAAAAGAAAATTGTTTGTCAGCAGCCACTCCCTGTCCTGACTAATAGTGTTTTATATAAATAAAACCATAAAATACGTAATCTTTTATAGATGGATTATTTCACTTAGCATCATGTTTTCATGGTTCACCCATCCTATAGCATGTTTCAGCAGTCTATTGAGCTGAAATATGGCTGATTCTGGATTACTTGCATTTTTATACCTATCTTATTATTATATTAGCACTTTCTGCATGGTGCTAGCCAGAATGCTGCTAGGGATCATACTCAATTAGTAGACTGAATTAGAGAGAATGCCCAACTTAATAATACTGAGGATCTCTGGTATCAAGGATCTTTGTCATTCCATTTATTTAGAAATTCTTAAATTTATCAACAATGTTTTCTAGTTTTCAGTGTAAAAATTTTCATGTTTTGTTAAATATATTCCTAAGTATTTTATTTTTTGATGTTTTTGTAACAGAATTGTTTTCTTAAATTTATTTTCTGATTGTTAATTTACAGTATATAGAAATACAATTGATTTTTATATAGATTTTGTATCTTGCAAACTTGCTTAACTCATTTATTATTTCAATAGTATTTTGGGTGATGTGGGTTCCAAAATCATGTTATCCATCAATACACAAGGTCTATACACAAGGCTGTTATCTGTCAATAGAGGTAGTTTTACTTTTTCCTTTCCATTATGGATACTTTTTAATTTGTTTTCTGTTTTCTTTCTTTCTTTTTTTTCTTCTTCTTTTTTTTTTTCCTAATCACTCTGGATAGAGCATTTATTACAGTGTTGATTAGAAGTGGCCAAAGTGGATATCCTTGTTTTTGTCCTGATCTTAGGAGAAAAGCACCCATTCTTTCTCCACACATGATATAATAGATTCCATAGCTAGGCGAAGAAACTTTTAAATACTTTGGTATGTTGGTAATAACATCTTATTATTATAGATATCTAGTCTTTAAATACCATTGCCCAGACATATAATCAGTTGGGATTTATTTTAGTCAAATAAAATGCCTTCCAAGGGAGAAGGTGAGATTTTTATATGCATTTTTTATTGTAAGGCATATAATAGTCTAAGAATTTTAAAGCTTTAGTCATGTCTGCCATTACCATTCAGTGAATAGAAAGAAGAGTTTAAACATCCATATCACAAAAGTTCTATCACACAAGCACCAGCAAGCTATAGTCAACTTTGACATTCTCCATCTTCCCTAAAGAAAATCTTTCTTATAGAAGACTTTGCTTCAGTGCAATGCAAATATTCTTTTAAAGATGGCACACAATAGGAGTATCAAAAATATATGCTGGTTTAGACTTTGCATTATTCTCATGGAAAAAAATATATATCTGTATCTGCTATAAATAGTCTTACTTTTCTTTCTCCCCATTCACACCTTCTCTGTGATATTTTTCATTATCACTGTTCTTTTTTTTCCCCACGAGTCTGTTAAAAAATATAATCATTAAAGCAGTGTCCATATGGACCTTCTTCTATAACCTCAAATAAGTTTTTGTTTCCTTTTTAACTTTGTTGGCTCTCCCTTGAGGAAAGATCTCATATTGTGAAAGAAGGAAGGAGATATATTTGGAAGACAAAAAGTTATACTAAATCAGAGATACAATGGTCAGCAAATAAATCCCGTCCTTCTCTCATTACCCATCTTCTTTGCAGGTAATGCACAGGGCGAGCCATATGAATAATGTTAATTCATTAGGCAGGTCCATATGAATAATGTTCCCATAATGAGGTGAGAGCAGAAGTGATTTGTGTCACTGAAAGACTGACACAGGTGTGATCCTCTATTTTCTCTTCCTCTGACCAAAGAGGCTGCACATCCAGTTTCTCAATGATTCTACATTACTGAATAGCCATATAGAAAGAGGTTGCTGTCCAGGTCCACAGAGAACATTGGAAACAAGAAATACAAGAAGGATTTTTGTTATTGCAGCATTACGAGGCCTTTCCTGACTGAAACAGGAACAATTGGTTAATCAGCCCTAACCAATATAAGAGTGGCAGCGAGAAATGTGTTTATTACATTGTAGTTTAAGCTTCTTTGTAAAATTGTTAAAACAAATACAAGATTATTAAAAGTACATTTTAGAATGACTTTTGTAGAGACATTGAATTTACTCTAGATAATCTAATTAATGTAAATATTTTAATTGGCCATATACAAACTTAAATTACTGTTTTAAGTTTGTATGTGGACAATATGGGAAAAAGTTTTTTTTTTACATTGAACAAAAATGTTCCTAAGTGATAAAAGCTGCAAACACTTGTATAGCATTTAGTACATCACAGACATTTTGTAAGCAATTTTATATATAACTTGTTTAATCTTCAAAACCTTATAATTAGTTAACAAGAGTCTGCACATTTTATAGGTGAAAAATCTAATATACAGACAATTTCAGTAACTAGCTCAAGCTCATCCAGGTAGTGAACGGTGGATGTGGGACATTAACTCAGTCAGTCATACTCCATATCCCTATTTTGACCACTATGTATTATTATTGCTTGAAATCAATATTGAGGCTCAGCCAATTAAAGGTTCATAAAGCCCTTAAATTATTGATATGCAGGCTTAGTGCCACTTTAAACAGCAATTATTAGAAAAGTAATTTAACCAACAAGTTAAGGTTTGTTACATCACAAACAATATTTTTAAAAAGAAAGACTCTCCTGTGCCATTTAAAATGTGATTTCAATGACAGACAATCCATTCCTAAGTTTGGAAAGCCAGGTCCACCTACACACCTGATGGGAACATAGAGATATCATTTACATTGGGTATCAGTGACCTATGATCAATAGGGGCAAGGATGGAAAGTAATATGTCTGGATAGCTTCTTATATCTCTTTTTATTACGCCAAGATTAGAAATGCAATTGGTGCAAGAATAATTTATTTGTAACAACTGTATTTCTTTTCATTTTAATATGTAGATTATTCAACTGCTTTTTGTGATCAACACTTGCATCTAAAAATTGCATGTTGATGACATGATTTAATTCATCATATTAATTCCTGTACTTGTTTGCATTTATAGGATACACTTGCTTCTTTTTTATATGTTCTTGGCACAAGCACCTAAGAAAAATTAGAGAAATGTAACTTGAGGAAACATTCTAAGAATGATTTAAGATAGGAAATTCTTAAAGATTGAGATTCCTATTAATACATCCAGTTCAAAGACATCTCTGAGTGACATTCAGCAGTGTCTACATAAAGTCAAGGTATGATTGTGCTTGGTGTGGAGACACATGAACTAAAAATACAAGTTCACAATCAAGTGTCATAATAAAGCTTCTACACAGTCACTACCATTTAGAAGAAGAATGGGAGACAGAAAGTAATGTAGTCTATTGAATTTATGAAGAAAGTGAAAATATAATACCATGAGAGTTGGGAATACTGACCATTTTGTTTCTTTACATCTCCGTATATACTGTAATGTCAGCCCTATATCTATTCTGCTTCCCCACTGGACAGGCATTATAAAGGTCTTCATGCCATGAGAGTGAAAAGTTACCAAAATTGTTCTCTAATCATGTTCTATGGGAGGAGCAACTATCCAATGTTCTCTGTAGACCTTGAGCCCATCTTTATCCTCCTTGCCCGGGTCTGAAGAGGGCATTTGGTCATGAAGGAGGTATCTCAGCTAATTTCCTTAATCTAAAGTGTTCTGTGCCTGAGAGTGATTTGAATCTTAGTCTTAAGATGTTTGCCTTAAGATATAATACCTCTCAAAAACTAGCCTTATTATACTCAGTTCCAATATGTTCATATGCCCAACAGCCTTGCCAAGGTAAATTTCAGATTTACTGTCTACTTTTTTGCCCTCATTATCTTTTCTTTTTCTTTTTTTCTTTCTTTTTTTTTTTTTTTTTTTTTTGTGACAGTCTCACTCTGTCACCAGGCTGTAGTGCAGTGGCATGATCTCGACTCACTGCAATCTCTGCCTCATGGGTTCAAGCGATTCTCCTGCCTCAGCTTCCCTAGAAACTGGAACTACAAGCGAGCGCCACCACATTCAGCTAAGATTTGTATTTTTAGTAGAGATGGGGTTTCACCATGTTGGGCAGGATGGTCTCAATCCCTTGACCTCGTGATCCACTCGCCTCAGCCTCCCAAAGTGCTAGGATTACAGGCATGAGCCACCATACCCAGCCTAAGAGAGGAAATTTTGAGGCTGTGGGCTTTTCTGCATTCCAATCAGATTTTTGCCCTAAGTCAGTTAAGTCAGTTTAAAGATCTTACTGGATTTTTAGTCTTCAAAGTTTTCTCAATCTTATCTTTTATTGCTGGGGGTCAGAAAACAATAACTTTCTCAATACTGAACAACCTAGATTTTGTGGAGTATACCTATTTGCTTTCCAACCAGCAAGCCACCACCTGAACCCATTGTCTTAAAAAGTCCTGCCAAACACAGTCATTTACAACTACACAAAATCATAAATTTTTCAATCTCTCTTTTCCTAAAGCCACACATTTTGTTGTTATTAATGGTGTTTTTACTTTTAAATTTTGTTTTGTTTTGTTTTAGGTGTATGATCTCTCTCCCTAAACCCTGCAGGGATTTGCAAAATGCAAGGGTTTATGCACTTTGCCAAACATTTTACTATTGTATAATATGAATTACCATCTTTTTAAGGCTTTGATATCAGTTTCTTTCTGCTTGTATTTCAGATTTTTGTTACAAAAGCTTTCTAGTTCTGGTTCCACCATCAGTATTTGTCAGGGCAGCCTCGATTATTCTGCATTAACAACCCTCAATTTCAGGGGCTTATAACAAAAGTTTATTTTCCTATCACATAAAATTTGGTGTGTCTCCAGGAAACTCTATAGCAAAATTGTCATCCACAGTCCACTCAGGCTAGCAGAGGTTCCACCATGTGAGTTGCACTATCTGAAATTATGTATTACTCTGTTCACTTCTGTTCATAACCCCTTGGTCATTACTAGTGATATTATCCTGACTAACTCTAGGGGCTCAAAAATGTAATCAAACAAATGAAACAGATGGTGAACAGACTGCTTCTGACAGTATTACAGTCTCAATCAGTCTCAATTTCTCAATAAATAGGTTACATAATGCTATTTTTGTCCTCTCTGCATTGTTTTTTATAAACTATGGTACATTTTTATACCTTCAGAGCTGATGACGAAGTTGGTACTTGTCAAATTATAGTTTTTTTTTTCTTTGCAAAGTTAAAAGATCTCTCCAGAATTGAAAGTGTGACTATACTTTCATAAGCACTATGCTTTACTGCCATTGAAATCACATTAGGGAAATGAGTATGAAGTTTAAGGCTAGTTGTGTTATGTTCACTGCAGTTGAGATAAAAAACTTGAGAAGAATTTCCATAAGAATTTAAAAATTGTATAATTTAATATTATGCAACCCTCAAGCTTAGAATCTATTTTTTGTGTATGAATCTTAAGAGAAAATGATAAAAGGATAGCTAACGTACATTGAAGAAGCACTATAAAATATCCATGAATAAAATTCAAAGACAATTTCTGTTTTGAAAGTCAAAAATATTTAGGTTTAGTAAGACTCTGTGAATCAACAAGTGACAGGCTAATAACGTGTTGACTTAGCCTAAGGGCAGATGCAAAAATTCAGTGTGCAGGAAAAAAAATTAAATATAACCTTTGATAGTAATATATTTCAATTTATGGTATTTTCTTACTGAAAATCAATAAATCCATATGTAATTTAAATTTGCATATGTTTTCAGAGAAATAGTTAAGTTTTTAAGGCTTATGACATTAAAAATACAGTTAAGCTACCAATAAATTAATTAGCAAATTTCTTGTTTCTGCTGTAGAGGCCAATGTGTAAAATATAGTTTTCAACTTGACATGGCTCATACATCAAAGAGTCTACCTTCAGGGTGCTTTAGTGTTTAAATAAAAAAGAAAAGAAAAATACAAAAAAAATACACTAATTTTACCTTTCAGTAAGCCTTACCAACACTAGATATGTCCATCTAATGGAAGGAAAATAATAGTAAAAGTCTTTTTATTTATTTATTTATTTTACTTTTGGTGCATACTATATCTGGCATTTCTCCCCATGTTATCCCTTCCCACCCTACCCCCTCCCCACCTCCCATTGTCTCTCCCCTACCCTTCCCAACTATCCCCTGTGTGTGATGCTCCTCTCCCTGAGTCCATGTGTTCTCGTTGTTCAACACCCACTCATGAGTGAGAACATACAGTGCTTGGCTTTCTGTTCTTGGGTCAGTTTGCTGAGAATGATGGTTTCCAGATTCATCCAAGTCCCTACAAAGGACATGAACTCATCGGTTTTTATGGTTACATAGTATTCCATGGTGTATATGTACCATATTTTCTTTGTCCAGCCTATCATTGATGGGCATTTGGGTTGGTTCCAGGTCTTTGCTATTGTACACAGGGATGCAATGAACATACGTGTGCCTGTGACTTTATAGTAGAACGATTTATAGTTCTTTGGGTAGAGCTTCTGTACAGCAAAAGAAACCACCATTAGAATGAATCAGCAACCAACAGAATGGGAAAAAATTTTTGCAATCTACCCATCTGACAAAGGGCTAATATCCAGAATCTACAACAGATATACCAGAAATAAACAAACAACCCCACTCAAAAGTGGGCAAAGTATATGAACAGACACTTTTCCAAAGGAAATATATGAGGCCAATAAACATGAAAAAATGCTCATCATCACTGGTCATTAAAAAAATGCAAATCAAAACCACACTGAGATATCATTTCATGCCAGTTGGAATGTCAATCATTAAAAAATCTGGAGACAACAGATGCTAGAGAGGATGTGGAGAAATAGGAACACTCTTACACAGTTGGTGGGAGTGTAAATTAGTTCAACCACTGTGGAAGATAGTGTGGCGATTTCTCAAGAATCTAGAAATAGAAATTCCATTTGACCCAGTAAAAGTTTAAGGCATGTCGCCTTGTCCATTTTAAAATAACACTAGTTTAATAATATACTTTCCTATTTTGTAGCTAATTGTATAAAATATTTTTCCTTAATAAGCCAAACTTCATACTCATTACCACTACAAATCTTTTAAAAAATCAAATGAAACTTTAAAAAAGTACTTTTAACCATACGCTATTTTGTACTTTACTAGCAATCTGAACACTGATAGCAATCATTATCGATGATAACAAAAACTGTACTTTTTTAGGCAAAAATTAAAGTGAGTCTCTAAAATGAACATAATCTCTTACTGCACATACTATAATTGTTGCTCATAATGAAACTGGACATTATTTTGATCAGTAGAGTAGAAGTTTGGAGCTGCATTCAGATTCCTTATAGGAAAAATAAGTAATTTCATACCTAAGTAAGTACACCATAGGAAAAAATACGCAGAAGAAAAATATATTTAGAATTTAGTTGCAAATTCAGGATAAAAATGCATAATGAGAGCACAAGATAAAATTCTTTGGCCACGTTTAACTTGCGAAGCAAAGAAGCAAACGAGCATACCACCTAGGGCTCATTACTAGCTTTGCTTTTGGCTCTGAGATTTACAGTTTCAGGGTTAGGGCTTTCCATTAAGTTCAGTCGGACAATTCAACTTTAGTAGGCTTGATGTAAGACAGGAAGCAGGTGCTTGTGGGGCAGGAGAGAATACAGAAGTCTCACCCGCAATTTGCTCTTCTCTAGATTCTTAATACTGGGCAAGGAAACCTGCCAAATTGTTATCCTGATGGACAGAAATTTTAGGGGCCAGTTCTCTTTAAAGTTCTGTGTCTGATGAATGCCAGGGCTCATTAAAGGTTCACTACTAAGCACTCTGTCTTGGTCCCTTGGGTCTCCATTCAGTACCATTGAAATAGTACACTAAATTTGGAGAAAATTGAACTTCTTCTCTATATGTTTGCTTCTAACTTGAGTTTCCTCAAAGCCAGAGCCATAGACAAAGGTTTGCCAGGTAAGAAATGTAATCCCACCCAAGATGTTGAGGCTTAGAAGAGGTTAGCAGGAAAACAGAAAAAGTAAATGAAAGTTGCCTTGTTCATTACCCATTAGGCTGGGACATAGTATATGATCTTGCCAGATATTGTGAAGTTTATGAAGTTCATGTCAGAACTTGCAACCCAGAGGACAATAGGGAAGAAATTTTTCCCAGTAACTTCTGTCCGCTACTGATGGAAGATAGGAACATCAGCATTGAAACCCACTCATAGCTGTCTATCCATGATTGTCCATAAGACCCTTTAGGAATTTCAAGCTGTGTCTTCAAAAATGATGTGGTTCAGAAAGTTAGAAAAAGCCCTTGTACAAGATGAGACACTGTCAGATTGCACCTGTGAGGTTGAGGGACATCTTCAAGGAATAGGGCACCATATCATGGTTGTAGTAACATGTTCAGTTAAGATAATTTGGAGTGGTACACAAAAGCTTCCAACAGAGTGATTTAAATTTAAAACTAGACTAGAATTAAAGTGCTAGGAATGCAAATGGAAACAAAAGGGGGAAGGAGGAGCTACTGGACTACTTTCTAAGTACAACTTAATTATTTTGCCACCAAATATTGAGTTTTTTCCTTCATACATAGTAGGCATGTCCCATGTAGCCCTGAAGAACACTTATATTCAGTGTATGCAAAGTTCATGTGTTACTAAATTTCTTCCAAAAAGAAGTTAAACCATTATAAAAATATGTAATTATTAAATAGCATTATTAAGGAAAGAAGCTTTCTGAATAATTTAGTATTCAGGCTAATTAAAAGCTGAAACATAAATGATGTGAAATACCTTGGGGTGGCAATTTTATCTCCTTATGTAACAGAAAGAGCATTGAACTTGGATTGAGAATCTGTAGGTCTGAATGTTCATCCTGTCCCCTTGATATTGTGCAACCTTGGACAATAACATAAAAGTGTTCAACCTAGATAGTGAGAAAAAGTGCATTAAAGTAGTGAGATGTGTTTCTATTGATAAAACTGTAATTTTGTGCTAGTAATCAATTCTGCTAAGGGTGCAATACAATGATTGTATTTTTATATTGTATGGCAGTATTAATTGGTGTAACTTTTAGAAATCCATTTGATGAAATGCACCAAGAGCCATAAAAACTATGAATCTCACTCATGAAACTTAATCTAAAAAAAAAAAATACAAAATAAGACCATTTTATCGGTTTGAAGAAATTAGTTGCAATATAATTATAACAGTGAAAATTTGAGTAAGGCAATGAAATGTAGCAAGCAGTTACTGAGGGACTCTCTACATTGCTCTTTGTGATAACAGTAGAGAATTCTAAGAAACCATAGTTGTTGCCATCATGAGCTCACCCAAGACAGAGATTTCTGTTCCTGTTCAAAAACTAAGAAGCCATTCAAGACAACAGCAAAAGAAATGAATCTATGAGCCTGGCATGAGTCATGCACTCCTCTATCCTCTAAAGCCAAGTTTCTGAACATAAGAAACTTTTCAGAATCACTCACAGAGATTTTAAAACATATGCATGTCTAGGTCTCATTATTAAGAGATTCTGACTCAGGTTCTACCTATTTTAGTTGGCTTTTGGTTGAGTTTACTACGCTGAAAAAAAATTAAAGAAATTCACTTGTATACAGACACATTTAGATATTGCTAATTACATCCATTAAGCTTGTAAAATGTTCTAAAAAGGAACAGTAACACACAATCATCAAGAATTAAATTGCTGAAAGAATTTGGGCTCCATTCATAGGATGCTGTGGACTCTAAATTGATGCTTTGCATGATTGTTGAAAGCCTTGAAGTTACTGAGAAAGTGTTAATGCAAATCCAAGTGGCAAAATTTTGTACTAGACACAGTATAAATAAATGAGTAAAATCTAAATGAAAAAAAAATAAAAATATCAAGACTCTCTTGGGTCTGGATATCTTTACATGTAAAACTCAACTAATAAAACTTGCTTTCAAATAGTACTGGTTGCATATAAAGTCAAACAAGATAATCTGTTAGAAGATATTGTCCCCTCGACCACATACATTGGTCTTTAGGAGCTCCCATGATTCAGTTTCAGAAACCATGCCAAACTATGACTAAATGAGGGCACCAGCTCCAGTGCCTCTTTATATCTATTGCCTCTGAGGACCCTTTAGGCAACTTCAGAGATCTCCTTACACTCATAAAATTTTGCACCCATGTAGGTCATTTCCAATATTACCAAGATATGCTCATAACAACTTAGCCCTCTGATTCTGCAATTGTAATTCTCAACATAGATTATTTTTAACATATACTTTTAGAGGGTATGTATTTTATTATTCTTCTTTCTCCAATGTGGAATATTCCACTGTTGAAATTTTGTTCCAGTTTGTTAAAAGAATCATCATCTATATCATCATCTTTATTCCAATGATCTGTGTAGACCTTGGCTGACAATAATCTCAAAATGTTAAATACAGAAAATTGGGATTTTTGAGCCAATCTGTAATCTGGCATTGCTTATGTTACAATTTATTTAATCTCCTTCAGTTTTTAAAGTATTCTTGACTCAACAGTTTCTACTTAGGTACAAAACCTCACTGCAGAATATTCAACATGTTAAGTAGTATTCCTTAGCTAGCCATACTCAGAACATGCTACCTTTTCCTGTATTGTAGGATAGCTCTCTTTCCCTAGAACCAACCTATGTACTTCTTGAGTACATAACATTCCTTCGAGAAGTCAAAATGCTAATAACTTGATTATAATAAGATATCAGAAACTGCCTCTGCAAGTTTGTTTTAGGTAGTTATAATTGCATACTTGATCACTGTAAATTATTCCATTTTAAAAATACAGAACTTTTGCAATCAAATATTTATAATCTATAACTATCAATCTCACCAACAAACTTTCAAAGAGACTTTATAAAAACGTGCAGTTAAAGTTGTCTCTAAGGATGTTTTTCCAAGTAGAATTAAGCCAGAGGGAAAAACAGTCTTTTCCTAAAACTTCACAAAGGCAAAAAAAAAAAAAAAAAAAAAAAAAAAAACACAGAAATCTTCAGAACTTCTGAGAAATATATTTTAGAAATAAATTCTAATTAGAAATATTAAGAAGCTAGAGGTGAGTATAAAAGACAGTGGGGCACCTAATATGGGAATTGAACTTGCCAGAATAGCTTGAGTTGAAAATAAAAACCTAAAGTTGACTTTGTACTTTAAGAATAAACTAATACACTGGGGTAGAAAACAAAGAGTTATAGAAGTTTTTAAGTTAAGTAACTTTTCAAGTGATATTCACATACACTGTATATCCATCAGATTACTGTACTTGCCATGCCACTAATATAACACATAGATTATTTACCCATGCTGATGCTATACAGTGAGGAGGTAGTCTCTGCTTGCTTGCCTGCCTGCCTGCCTGCCTACCTTCCTTCCTTCCTTCCTTTTTCTTTTTTTTTCTCTCTCTTTTTTTCTTTTTTTTTTTTTGAGATGGGGTTTTGCTCTTGTTGCCCAGGCTGGATTGTGCAGTGGTACGATCTCAGGTCACTGCAACCTCCACCTCCCAGGTTCAAGTAATTCTCCTGCCTCAGCATCCCAGTAGCTGAGATTACAGGCACTTGCCACCACACCCAGCTAATTTTTATATTTTAGTTTCATGGTGAAACAGGGTTTCACCATGTTGGCCAGGCTGGTCTCAAACTCCTGACCTCAAATCATCTGCCTGTCTTGGCCTCCCAAAATGCTGGGATTACAGGCCTGAGCCACTATGCAAGCCAATTTCTGCATGCTTTACTCCCATCTTCTTTCTCACTCCTTTCTGAGAGATGACAATGCAAATAGGATTGTTGAGTATTCATGGGACTGTGTTTATAACTATAGCCATACTTATTTAAATGTAAATCTCATATGTTCTGGATCCTTTACCTCTTCTGTCAACATGTGGCGAAGAACAAGGCAGGATATGCCAACAGCATGTCCTGTCACTGTGCTTACTTCTCTTTGTTTTTTTCTTCTCATATAAACAGCTGGAGTATGGTAAGACCCATCATATGGATTTACTCCAATAGTAAGAAATGTGAATGTCTGTCTTAGTCAGCTCAAGCTACTATAACCAGATACCACAGACAGAGTCATTTAATCAATGAAAATGTATTTCTCATAGTGCTGAAGGCTGGGAAGTTCAAGATCAGAATGCCAGCAGATTCAGCCTATGGTGAGGGCTCTCTTCCTGGTTTGCAGATGGCAAAATTTAATATCTTTAATGGATCCTCACATATGTGTCTTTTTATAAGGGCATGAATTCTATTATGGAAGATTCATCCTGAGTTCATCTAAACGTAATTAGCTGCCAAAAATTTTACTACCTAATGTCATCCCATTGCATATGAGGGTTTGTATTAGGCCTTTCTTGCATTGCTATGAAGAAATACCTGAGACTGGGTAATTTATAAAGAAAAGAAGTTTAATTAGCTTACGATTCTATGGGCTTTACAGGAAGCATGGTGCTGACATCTGCTTAGCTTTTAGGCAGGTCTCAGGAAGCTTACAATCTTGGCAGAAGGCTAAAGAGGGAGCAGGCACATCATGTGGTGAAAGCAGGAGCAAGGAGGGTGCAGGAAGTGCCACACACTTTTATATTACTTGATATCATGAGAACTCACTCTCACAAAGAGAGCACCAAGCCCCCAAGATCTGCCCCCAAGATTCAAACACTTCCTACCAGACCCAACCTCCAGCATTGGGGATCACTATTCAACATAAGATTTGGGTGGGGACAAATATCCAAACTATATCACAGTTTCAACATGAACTTTGGAAGGACAGAAACAGGTAGTTCATAACAATATCCTTCCAAGTTTTAGAAGAGTCAGGCATTGAGGAGTGTTTGTAACTAATTCTCAAGTGACATATTTTTATTTATATGAAATTTTGCTTGTTTCTTTTGTTTGATAGGATTATTTATTCTTTCTCATATTTTTTATTCTAAAAAATTTTCAGCCTTTTAAAGAGGTGCAAGAATGTTATAATATACACTAGAATATTCTTTACTTCTATTCACCAGTTGTAATACTTTGCAATTTTTCCCCCTTTCTCTGGTACTCTCTGTCTCAGTCTTCGTAGACAGATGGATGGTTGAATAGATAGAGAATATATAGATAGAAATTTGGTGTAAAAGTAATTGCAAAAACCTTAATTACTTTTGCACCGACTTGATAGATAGATGTAGACAGATAGACAGATAGATACAGAGATATAGACTTAATTTATCCGAATCATCCTAAGTGCTTCAATGTGTATCTCTTGAGTTAAAGCTATTCCAAAAGAGTAGCAAGAGATTAATGAAATACTCCAGTTTTAAATCTGAAAGAGAATTATTTAGAGGTCATTAAATCCAACCCTTCTATTTTGCAGATTAAAAACTGAGGCACAGAAAGTTGATTTGTTTATCTTAAAGATGCAGAGCCAGTTTGTGCCGGAGTTAAATACTTTGATTCCTGGGCCAGTGCTCTGATAATTTTACCTACTTATGACTGCATAACTGAATGAAAATAATATCAATTACACTTTTGGATACCAACAATCTGAAACTTGCTCCTGCTTAAATTATAGTGCCATCATGCTATCTTCTTAATAATAAATTCATAGGCAACCTGTTAACCAAATTATGCCAAAATAATTCACTGTTTCTTACAACTAAAACATAACTCTAGAACTCAGATATATTGTTTTAAAAAATATAAAACAATTATATTAAATATAACTTCAATTATAAAATTGCCTTGCTTCTACTATTCTTCCCATTGATGGCTTTGCTTTAGAAGCAAAGTTTAGAAGTTATGTATTACTAGTAAATACATAATTTCTAAATTATTTAGAATTTTAGAAGTTATGTATTACTGGTAAATTTCTTCAAATAGCATCAAATACTTTCACCCTATGCAAAAGTTCTTAAAAAGCAGAAAAGTTTGAAAACAGTTTAATGCTTTTCTAAGAAGCTTTCAATTTTTGGAGAAAATGTGTGGAGCATTTTAATACTTAATATAATAAAGGTGAAAATTATGTTTGATTTCAACTGAGTTACTTTTTAAACAGAGTAGCATAAAGACCTAGATAGGGGCATAAGAAGAGATGGGAAATTTACATATTGTTTCAAAACTAGCCTACACAACTCCAGTGTTCACATGACTTTTAAATAAATTTTTTTCAAAAATTAATTCTCACCCAAGTAATAGATGTGTGTGATTTTCTATGTGCGAGTCTGAGGTCAACTCCAAATGTCTTAGGAGAGATGACACCTGCCATGATCTCCTTCACATGTGCAAGTTACTTGATATGGAAAGAAGAGGTGATCCAGGACACTAGATTTTCCATCTTTAAATTAATCATAATGAAATAGAAGGGACTTTGGGCCTGTGCATAGGAACGCAGGATGAAAACAAGTGCCCAATTTTGCATATGTCTGCATTCATCTCTACATAAATCCGTATGCGGAGAAGAAGGACCTGGTAGAAGAAGTATTAATAGAGAAAAAATTCATATATATTTTTCTTTTTAAGGATGTTCTGGTAATAGTATGTATTTTAAAAATCAGTATGCTATATTAGCAGATTAGAGAATAAAAAGTAATTTAGCTGGTTCAGTCTGTTTCATGGAGAATGAGGGTCACAAAATATCTGAGATTCATTACTCACCTAGTTAACATAACCAAAGGTTCCTGGTACCACACCATTCTGAAGGCGCACCCTAACTCTTTCTGAGTCTGTCAACCTCCACTTCTGTCAGTCCTATAGCATTTACTTTAATAGTCACACATTGTGTTTGTCTGTAAAAGGTATTTCTAAAATTTATATTTGTGGATATTTAAATTTGTTGATTCACATTTAAAAATGAAACAGCTTCAGCCTCTGTTATGAATTTTTTCCTCTAGAGATAACTTTTTGCTCCTAAATAAAGGCAAATTATTTATTAATGTTCAGAATATTAATATTAAAAATTCAGAATGAAGAAATAATTGGCTCCAAATGTACCACTAAATAAAAAAATATTTTACAGTGCTCAGCCTGACCCAACAAAAGAGCTGATTTGTTGAACCTGATCTGTAAGAAAAATAGTAAAGCTAATAGTAGTAAGAGCTATTTTTTTCTCCTGCTATTTTCTTCTTTCTTCCCTTCTTTTCTTTTCTTGCTTTTTAAGGACAAACATTTTGTACCTGCCCTTCCATAGTCAGTGGAATGGGATTATAGAAAAAGAGATAGAGCATGTCTGAGCTAATGAAACTTACATCCTACTGTGGGATATGGACAATAAGCAAGAAAATAGATGGTAGATATCAACAATATAATTACAGGTTGTAAAAAGTTCTGATAAAGAAATAAGGCAGAGCCGGGCACGGTGGCTCAAGCCTGTAATCCCAGCACTTTGGGAGGCTGAGGCGGGTGGATCACGAGGTCAAGAAATCGAGACCATCCTGGTCAACATGGTGAAACCCCGTCTCTACTAAAAATACAAAAAATTAGCTGGGCATGGTGGTGCGTGCCTGTAATCCCAGCTACTCAGGAGGCTGAGGCAGGAGAATTGCCTGAACCCAGGAGGCGGAGGTTGCGGTGAGCCAAGATCGTGCCATTGCACTCCAGCCTGGGTAACAAGAGCAAAACTCCGTCTCAAAAAAAAAAAAAAAAAAAAAGAAAAAGAAATAAGGCAAAAGGAGATGACAGAGTAACTGATAGAAATCAACTTTGGCTAGAGGATCAGAGAAGAACTCTTTGAATAGATGATATATGCAAGGAGTCTGAAAGATAAGGAGTCACTCTGGATGGCTGGAAACAAAACTGGAGGAAGTAGCAGACGCTGAGATAGGAAAGGGCTCGTGTATCTTATAGACAGTAGATGGCCAGTGTGTCTAGATCACAGTGAGCATGAGGGAGAGTGCTATGGAAAGCTGACTGTGAAAAAGATTATGCAGAGTTTGGGAGGCCAGGGTAACAATTTTTGGTTTTATTCTTGGTGCAATGTGAAGTTATTAGAAGACTCTAATTAGAGAAGTCTACATGGCATGCTTTATGTTTCAGCGAGATCATTCTGGCTACTGTGTGGAGAACAAAAGCTGAAGAAGAAGGAAGATGAATAAGAAAGCTATTAATGTGATCAGAGAACAATGGTGGTCTTAGAAAAAAGTGACAGTACCTCAATATTACACCACTGAATATAGAACATGCAATTAGATAATACTTTCATTATGGAAAGAAATACATAGATAGCCTCAAACACATAGATAATAGTAAAATGTGGTAAAAATAATTAGCATGTAGTGAAAGTTGTGTTTATTAATTTTTAAAATATAATTTATTTAGTCATAACTTTATTTAACAGCTAACTTACAAAACTCCTAAAAAATATAATAGGGGCTGGGAATGGTGTAATCCCAGCAATTTGGGAGGCTGAGGTGGGTGGATCACTTGATGTCAGGAGTTCGAGACAAACCTGGCCAACATGGTGAAACCTGTCTCTACTAAAAATACAAAAATTAGCCAGATGGGGTGGTGTGTTCTGGTAGTCCCAGCTACTCAGGAGGCTGAAGCAAGAGAATCGCGTGAATCTGGGAGACAGAAGATGCAGTGAGCCAAGATTGGGCCACTGCACTCCGGCTTGGGAGAGAGGGTGAGACTTCATCATAAAGAAACAAATAAGGTAAAACTGTCTTGTGCAATTTTAAGTTGATCTCTGTTCATTATAGAACGTTTTTCCTCTGCTTTTTATCACGAATCCTGCTTCTTTGAAGAGTCTGCAATTTCTTGGAAGTAAAAGAAAATAATCTGATTGGAAGTAAAAGAAATTTTATTACCTTCAGTTTAAGGAAATACAAATGCTTTCAGACAGATTCAGTGGTGGTAATAATCCTCAGAATTAAAACTTTACCATGCTGAGGCTTAATGCTATCTAATTTTATCTAGATTGATAAAACTTATAACATCTTCACCCCTTTTAAATGTAAATATATATGTGCTGTAGATTGATACATTCTATAATAACAAGATATTCAGAAGATTGTTAAATTTTTAAAAACATGGATAATCAGTGAATATGCTTAAATGTAACTGTGCTTATTCTCAAACCACAGATTCACAATTTTATTCTGATAATAAATTCATAAATCTACTTACTTTATCACTTGTTTTTATAGAACTTCTAGCTATTTCATATATATAGGTGTTAAATACATTTTGTATGAAGACCGAATATTGTCTTCATTTTTAGTTCTTGTGGTACATAATGCTTATACAGTACACATACTAGATGCTAGGTAAATGTTTATAAAATGACTGTGTTTTCTGAATTTCATTTTGAAACGCTACATATGAAATCATTCATAGACAATACTCATATCCTTAATCACATTGGATTATTTCACCAATGATAAAACACATAGAATGTTCTCATTTCAGAAAAAAAAATTAAGAAATACTATCCTCATTCTACATTATAGTAAAATTGATTTTCAAATAGCACTTCTTCAACTATTAATTAATGATGCCTAGTCATGAAGTACAGACCTATAACTAATACTATTGCTGCTGGAAAGCAGTGTTTGCTTGATATAATTTTCTAGTGACACTCTGGTTTTAAGATTATCCCTAACCATTAAAATCTGTTTAATAATTATTCTACAGATATTTTTTTTTTGAGATGTAGTCTCACTGTCACCCAGCCTGAGTCTAGCAGTGCAATCTGGGCACACTGCCACCTCTACCTTGTGGGTTCAAGCAATTCTCCTGCCTCAGCTTCCTGAGTAGTTGAGACTACAGGCACACATCACCATGCTCAGGTAATTCTTTATATTTTTAGTAGAGATGAGGTTTCACCATACTGGCCAGGCTGGTCTCGAACTCCTGACCTCATCACCCACCCACCTTGGCCTCCAAAAGTGCTAGGATTACAGGCATGCACCACCATGCCCAACCCAGATTTGTTTTTTCATTATAACTTTTAATTTGCAAATAGATATAAAAATAATTGGCTATTCCAATGCCTTATTTAAAGTATTATAATTCAGAGGCCACTTTCATTACATTCATTTTTAAAGATAATCTTTCACAATTAATTTATAACTTGAATGAGGTCCCTTAGATATTTAGATTTTTTTTAACATTTTAATGGTTATTAATTGAAAATTACTTAAAATGTGTGTTCAGTGAATTTTTAAAAACATTTTAATAGATACATAACATTATGACAGACAATTTATTCATCTTTCTCGTGAGTCATCTCAAATTAGTCATATTTTCTCTAGTGATAATTACAAATTTTAGAAACTGCTTGGCTATATTTTATGATTACCTTCAGTAAGTTAAAAGTATGTTACAATAGAAAAACGTTTAAATATGAAGAAAACACCTATATGTTTCATACTTTTAATATTGTACTTCACAATTTAATAAAAACAATGAGCATATATAAATGTCTATGTCTGTGTAGATGAATGAAATATAAGTATCTGCATCACAATTGAATGCAAAATTATGAAATTACAGCTATATATTTAAATAACATCATTTTTTAGAAGGGAAGACTTTTTATGGTTGATCCTTCTTATATGGTAAAATATTTCTAAAGAATGCTTTCACATGTCTTGAGTAGTTAACATTAATATTAGAGAATTTGCACCAAATAGAAGTGTTTCCTTTTCCTTTACATGATTTTTTTTATAATACCTTAAAAATGAATGAGTTGTGAAGGCAATTCTGGAATGCCCAGCTCAAGCCATGGCAGAGTACAAGCTGCTGGCAACAATGCTAAGAACTGGAAGTAGATACAGTGTTTCCCTTCCAGATCCCACAATGATAAGCACGGCCAAGGGAGTCTCACCCTCACAGAGTGAAGTGTTCAGTCTTCACAGACAACAATCTTGGATCTAGCAACTGGCAATTAGCAAACTTAGGTAATGAAGAAAGAAAGCTTTCTTGAGACATGGGTGTAGAAAAGAAAGAACATACAGACAGTCTTGTTGCAAGAGATCAAAAATCAATATCTTACTTCTGAAAAGGGGAAAGATGACAAGAAAACTGATGAGGAACTGGAGTTTCAATATCAGCCAGGTGTCAATAGTCAGTTTTCAGGAAGATACAGATGACATTGTGAATTTGTGGCTTCAGTGAAGTACATCATGATGAAGAAGGCAATATAGCTGGAGAGGCTGCTGCTGCTGCTGCTGCTGATGATGATGGGAGGATTCATCAGATTTTAGAAAATCCAGATGACACTGAAATTGACTCAGTCAGAAAAAAAAAAGAATCTGTTTCAGGACTCCAAGCTACTGAGCTCCCTGAGGAAATGGAGGATTCCTGAAAAAAAAAAAAAAAAAAAAAAAAAAAAAGGATGCCAAAAATGTTATAAAATGATGTGTAGGCCTGGCATGGTGGCTCAGGCCTGTAACCCAGCATTTTGGGAGGTCAAAGCAGGCAAATCATGAGATCAGGAGTTCGAGACCAGCCTGCCCAAAATGGTGAAACCTCATCTCTACTAAAAATACAAAATTAGCAGGGTGTGGTACAGGGTGCCTGTAATCCCTACTACTTGAGAGGCTGAGGCAGGAGAATCACTTGAATGTGGGAGTGGGAGGTTGCAGTGAGCCAAGACCAAGCCATTGCACTCCAGCCTGGGCAGCCACCATTGCTGAGGCAGTTCTAACTATACCTGTATAAACAGGAATGCAGGGAAGTTCACATGGCAGCTGGGCAGAGCCCACAGCAGCTCAGCAAAGCCTCTGCAGGCAGATGGTGACTAGGCTGCCTCCTCGCTGGGCAGAGCAGCCCTGAAAAAAGGCAGCAGCATAACAGAAACTTATAAATAAAGCCCAAATTCCCAAGGACAGAGCACCTGGGGGAAAAAAAAGAAAGGAGGTTTATGAGTTCTGCTGCAGCAGACTTAAACATACCCGCCCAGCAGCTCTGAATGAAGAACAGAGCTCACAGTTCAGCGCTTGAGCTCCTATAAAGGACAGACTGTCTCCTCAAGCAGGTCCCTGACCCTCATATATCCAAAGAGTCACCTCATAAAGGAGAGCTCAGACTGACATCTGGCAAGTATCCTTCTGGGACAAAGAGAGCAGAAGAAGAAACTGGCAGCAACCCTTACTGTTCTGCTGCCGCTGCAGGTGATCCCTATGCAAGCAGGGCCTGGAGTGGACCTCAGCAGTCCTACAGCAGAGGGGCCTGAATGTTAGAAGGAAAACTAAGAAACAAAAAGAAAAAAACTTCCATCATCAACAAACGGGATGTCCACTCAGAGACTCAATCTGAAATCCAACAACTACAAAGGTAACAGGTGGATAAATCCACAAAGATGGGAAGAAACCAGCACAAAAAGGATGAAAACACTCCAAAGCAGAATGCCTCTCCTCCTACAAGGGATCACAACTCCTCACCAGCAAGGGAACAAGGCAGGACGGAGAATGAATGTGATAAATTGACAGCATCAGGCTTCAGAAGGTGGATAGTAAGAAACTTTGCTGAGCTAAAAGAACATGTTCTAACCCAATGCAAAGAAACTAAGAACATTGAAAAAAGATTTGACAAAACGCTAACGAGAATAAACAACTTAGAGAGGAATATAAGTGAATTGATGGAGCTGAAAAGCACAAGACGAGAACTTAACAAAGCATGCACAAGTTTCAACAGCCAAATTGACCAAGCAGAAGAAAGGATATCAGAGGTCAAAGACCAACTCAATGAAATAAAAAGAGAAGGCAGGATTAGAGAAAAAAAGGTAAAAAGGAGTGAACAAAGTCTCCAAGAAATATGGCACTATGTGAAAAGACCTGATCTATGTTTGATAGGTGTACCTGAATGGGATGGAGAGAATGAATCCAAGCTGGAAAATACTCTTCAGTATATTATCCAGAAAAACTTCCCCAACCTAGAAAGGCAGGCCAATATTCAAGTCCAGGAAATACAGAGAACACCACAAAGATATTCCTCAAGAAGAGCAACCCAAGGCACATAATTGTGAGATTCACCAGCGTTGAAATGAAGGAGAAAATGCTAAGAGCAGCCAGAGAGAAAGGTCAGGTTACCCACAAAGGGAAGCCGATCAGACTCACAGAAGATCTCTCAGCAGACACCCTACAAGCCAGAAGAGAGTGGGAGCCAATATTCAACATCCTTAAAGAAAAGAACTTTCAACCCAAAATTTCATATCCAGCCAAACTAAGCTTCATAAGTGAAGGAGAAATAAAATCCTTTATGAACAAGCAAGTACTCAGCTTTCATCACCACCAGGCCTGCTTTAAAAGAGCTCCTGAAAGAAGCACTAAACATAGAAAGGAACAACCAGTACCAGGCACTCCAAAAACATACCAAATGGTAAAGAGCATCGACACAATGAAGAAACTGCATCAACTAATGGGCAAACCAGCCAGCTAGCATCAAAATGGCAGGATCAAATTCACACATAACAATATTAACCCTAAATGTAAATGGGCTAAATGCTCCAATCAAAAGACACAGACTGGCAAATTGGATAAGAAGCCAAAACCCATTGGTGTGCTGTATCCAGGAAACGCATCTCTTATGCAAGGATACATAAAGGCTCAAAATAAAGGGATGGAAGAAGATTTACCAAGCAAATGGAGAGCAAAAAAAAAGCAGGAATTGCAATTCTTGTCTTTGATAAAATAGACTTTAAACCAACAAAGATCAAAAGAGACAAAAAAGGACGTTATATAATGGTAAAAGGATCAATGCAACAAGAAGAGCTAATGATCCTAAACATATACACACCCAATACAGGAGCACCCAGATACATAAAGCAAGTTTTTAATGACTCATAAAGAGACTCAGACTCTCACACAATAATAGAAACTAATAGTCAGTTACAGAACTCCCACCCCAAATCCACAGAATAGACATTCTTCTGAGCACCACATCATACCTACTCTAAAACTGACCACAGAATTGGAAGTAAATCACTCATCAGCAAATGCAAAAGAATGAAAATCATAACAAATAGTCCCTCAGACCAAAGCACAATCAAGATAGAACTCAGAATTCAGAAACTAACTCAGAACCACACAGCTTCATAGAAACTGAATAACTGGCCTTTAAATGTTGACTGGATAAACAATGAAATGAAAGCAGAAATAAAGATGTTCTTTGAAACCAAGGAGAAAGAAGACACAATGTACCTGAATGTCTGGGACACATTTAAAGCAGTTTCTAGAGGAAAATATAGAGCTATAAATGCCAACATGAGAAGCAAGGAAAGATCTAAAATTGACACCCTGTAGTCAAAATTGAAGGAGCTAGAGGAGCAAGATGAAAAAAACTCAAAACCTAGTAGAACACAGAAAATAACTAAGATAAGAGCAGAATTGAAGGAGATAGAGACACAACCCTTCAAAAAAATCAATAAATCCAGGAGCTGGTTTTTTGAAAAGATCAACAAAATAGATCACTAGCCAGATTAATTTAAAAAAAAAAAATGAGAGCCGGGCGCGGTGGCTCAAGCCTGTAATCCCAGCACTTTGGGAGGCCGAGGCGGGTGGATCACGAGGTCGAGAGATCGAGACCATCCTGGTCAACATGGTGAAACCCCGTCTCTACTAAAAATACAAAACATTAGCTGGGCATGGTGGCGCGTGCCTGTAATCCCAGCTACTCAGGAGACTGAGGCAGGAGAATTGCCTGAACCCAGGAGGCGGAGGTTGCGGTGAGCCGAGATCGCGCCATTGCACTCCAGCCTGGGTAACAAGAGTGAAACTCCGTCTCAACCAAAAAAAAATAAATAAATAAATAAATAAATAAATAAAAAAAATAAAAAAAATGAGAGAATAATCAAACAGGTGCAATAAAAGACAATAAAGGGAATATCACCACAGATTTCCACAGAAATACAAACCATCATCAGATATTATTACAAACAACTCCATGAACGTAAACTAGTAAACCTGGAAGAAATGGATAAATTCCTGGACACTTCCATCATCCCAAGCCTAAACCAGGAAGAAGTTGAAACCCTGAAGAGGACAATAACAAGGGCAGAAGTTGAGGCAGCAACTAATAGCCTACCACCAAAAAAGCCCAGATCCAGTTGGGGTCACAGCCGAATTCTACCAGACATACAAAGAAGAGCTGGTACCATTCCTTCTGAAATGATTCCAAATAATCAAAAAAGAGGGAATTCTTCCCAAATCATTTTATGAGACCAACATCATCCTTATACCAAAACCCAGCAGAGACTCAGCAAGAAAAGAAAATTTCTGGCCAATATTCATGATGAACATAGATGCAAAAATCTTCAATAAAATATTGGCACACTGACTGCAACAGCTCATCAAAAGGCTTATTCACCATGATCAAGTATGCTTCATCCCAGGGATGCAAGGCTGGTTAAACATACACAAGTCTATAAACATAATTCACACATAAACAGAACCAAAGACAAAAACCACATGATTATCTCAATTGATGCAGAGAAGGCCTTTGACAAAATTCAACAGCCCTTTATGCTAAAAACCCTCAATAAACTAGGTATTGATGGAACGTATCTCAAAATAATGAAAGCTATTTACAACAAACCAACAGCCAATATCATACTGAATGGGCAAAAATTAGAAACATTCCCTTTGAAATCTGGCACTAGACAAGGAGGCCCTCTCTCACCACTCCTATTCAATATAGTATTGTAACTTCTATCCAGAGCAATCTGGCAAGAAAAATAAATAAATGGTATTCAAACAGGAAAGGAGGAAGTCAAATTGTCTCTATTTGCAGATGACATGATTGTATATCCAGAAGACCCCATCGTCTCAGCCCAAAATCTTCTGAAACTGATAAGCAACTTCAGCAAAGTCTCAGGATACAAAATCAATGTGCAGAAATCACAAGCATTCCTATACACCAATAACAGACTTAAAGAGAGCCAAATCAAAAATGAACTGCCATTCACAATTGATAGAAAAAGAACAAAATACCTAGGAATACAACAAACAAGGAACATAAATGACCTCTTCAAGGGGAACTACAAACCACTGCTCAACGAAATAAGAGAGGAAACAAACAGATGGAGAAACATTCCATGCTCATGGTTAGGAAGTATCAATATCATGAAAATGGCCATACTGCCCAAAGTAATTTACAGATTCAATGCTATTCCCATCAAGCTACCAATGACTTTCTTCACAGAACTGGAAAAAAACACCTTAAGCTTCATATGGAACTAAAAGAGAGTCCACATAGCCAAGTCAATTCTAAGCAAAAAGAACAAAGCTGGAGGCAACACACTACCAGACTTCAAACTATACTACAAGGCTACAGTAATCAAAACAGCATGGTACTGGTACCAAAACAGGGATATAGACCAATGGAACAGAACAGAGGCCTTGGAGGCAACACCACACATCTACAACCATCTGATCTTTGACAAAACTCACAAAAACAAGCAATGGGGAAAGGATTCCCTGTTTAATAAATGGTGTTGGGAAAACTGGCTAGCCATTTGCAGAAAGCAGAAACTGGACACCTTCCTGACACCTTACACTAAAATTTACTCCAGATGGATTAAAGACTTAAAGATAAGACCTAACGCCATAAAAACCCTAGAAGAAAATCTAGGCAAAACCATTCAGGACATAGGCATAGGCAAGGACTTCATGACCAAAACACCAAAGCACTGGCAACAAAAGACAAAATAGACAAATGGGACCTAATCAAACTCCACAGCTTCTGCACGGCAAAAGAAACAGTCATTAGAGTGAATCGGCAACCAACAGAATGGGTAAAAATTTTTGCAGTCTACCCATCTGACAAAGGGCTGCTATCCAGAATCTACAAAGAACTAAAACAGATTTACAAAAAAAAAAAAAAAAAAAAAAAAAAAAAAAAAAAAAGACAAATAAACCCATTCAAAAGTGGGCGAAGGATATGAACAGACACTTTACAAAAGGAGACATACATAAGGTCAACAAACATATGAAAAAATGCTCATCATCACTGGTCATTAGAGAAATGCAAATCAAAACCGCATTGAGATACCATCTCATGCCAGTTAGAATGGCGATCATTAAAAAATCTGGAGACAACAGATGCTGGAGAGGATGTGGAGAAATAGAAACACTTTTACACTATTTGTGGGAGTGTAAATTAGTTCAGCCATTGTGGAAGACAGTGTGGTGATTCCTTAAGGACCTAGAAATAGAAATTCCATTTGATCCAGAAATTCCATTACTGGGTATATATCCAAAGCATTATAAATCGTTCTACTGTAAGGACACATGCACACGAATGTTCACTGCAGCACTGTTTATAATAGGAAAGACCTGGAACCAACCCAAATGCCCATTGATGATAGACTGGACAGGGAAAATGTGGCACATATACACCATGGAATACTATGCAGCCATCAAAAACGATGAGTTCGTGTCCTTTGTAGGGACATGGATGAACCTGGAAACCATCATTCTCAGCAAACTGACACAAGAACAGAAAACACACACTGAATGTTCTTACTCGTAGGTGGGTGTTGAACAATGAGAACACATGGACACAGGGAGGGGAGCACTACACACTGCGGTCTGTCGCAGAGGAAACAGGTGAGTGACAGTGGGAGGTGGTGAGTTAGGGAGAGATAGCATGGGGAGAAATGTCAGATACAGGTGAAGGGGAGGAAGGCAGCAAATCACACTGCCATGTGTGTACCTATGCAACAATCTTGCATGTTCTTCACATGTACCCAAAACCTAAAATGCAATAAAAAAATAAATTTAAAAAAAATGATGTGTATTAAGTCAAGTGATTCATTACTCCACTCATAACTCTTTGTATTCAAAATTAGCCTTAATGTTATGATGCACAGTGGAGTACTGCTTACAGGCACAGACCTTTGTGCTATAATATTAAAAGGGCATTTTAAAATAATTGCAAAGTATGTTTGCTTTCGGATGCCATAGAAAAAACTTTTATGAGCATGACTATCACAATTTTTATAAAGAGTAATAGTGGGGGGTGGGGGACTAGGGGCGGGACAGCAGGGGGTGGGGAAATGGGGAAGGGATTACATTAGGAGAAATACCTAATGTAGATGATGAGGGGATGGATGCAGCAAACCACCATAGGACATGTATACCTATGTAACAAAAACATACTTGCACGTTCTGCACATGTACCCCAGAACTTAAAGTATAATTTTAAAAAGATAAAGCAAAATTGAAAAAAAAAAGAGTCATAGCAGGCAGTGGGGGAATAGGGGAGGGATAGCATTGAGAAATCTTGATGTAGATGACGGGTTGATGGGTGGAGCAAACCAACATGGCACGTGTATACCTATGTAACAAACCTACACGTTCTGCACGTGTACTCTAGAACTGAAAGTATAATAAAAAAGAGCATTACTTATATATAAAAGAAATAAATACTAAACTCTACTTCCAAAAAATGTACTTCAATACCACATAAATTTAAAAGACTACAGGTATATAGTCATATTAATCAATACAAGCTTAATTACTAAATCAAACATGGAAACAAGACCAACTTTTCTGTAATTACTAGAAAACTGCAACATCACTGGTCAAATAGAATTAAATATAGATAAACTGGGGAAATTCATTGACCATAGAAACATTGATAGTATTAATGATTTATTCAGCTTTAACTATGTGTGTTTTAAGTAGTTCTAAAATAATTTAGCTGATATACACTAAACCCATGCTTGGGAGATAAACAAGTTTAATTAAAAAATAGATTTTAGATGAAAAAATGGTCTGATGATAAAATTTATTTTTTAAAAGATACTGATATATGACAGAAATCATTTTTAAGAAAATACTAGTGAAATGCTAATAATAAATACAAATAATCTACCTCTAATATAAAATTTGCTTTTATTTAACACCTAGGAATGTCTTCCTATTTATTATCACTATATTTATTATAATGTGCTGAGTTTATTTTCATTAATATAAGATATATTGTTTATAACAGAAACTCATTTATATCTAATTCTGTTAGTTTTGAAGTAGTTTAGGCTCTTAGTAAAGACCTTCAGGAGTAATTGTCCACAGCACAAGACTATTATGCCATCCATTATGTTTAATAAGACACATGACAAGAATATCAATTATGCCCGAAATTAGTGTTGAGACCGGTTAAGGAAACCAGCTTAGTAACTTTTCCCATAATGCAAGTCTCCAGACAACACTCTATCAAAGTAGCAAATATTTGCTGTAACTTATTGGTATTTAGAGAATCCAATAAGTATTGGATTCTGTGATTCCATTTTGTTTTCTGGAGTACATATAAATTAGGTAAATCAGCACTAAGATGACACATGGCCAGTCATGAATAAAAATAATAAATTTAGATACAGCAACATTTTGTAACAACTTAAAATCGACCTCCAATGAAGCGATTTTCTTTGCTTGTATTTTCAAGACCTCCATCCACTCCTGCTTTCAACTGTTTTCTTTAGGACTTCATTACATTCTTTGGGAGACTATTTCACACTCTATTAGTTACAGTCAATTTCATCGCATCACTTGAAGTATAAATGCCCTCAGTTCTCTGCACCTCTTAAAACTACATCTCTTCCTTCTTGGTATTTAATAACCTGCAGCCTGTCACCTGAATTAGGGAATAATTTTACCTCTTCTGCCCAAATATTCTTAAGTGGAGAAAACTCTATTTGTCCATTTTAAATTGTATATTGAATGAAGATAAGCTGCATATCTATCTTATAACAGAAAATTTTCCAAAACTTAATAATAGGGCAAATACGTGGGTCAGTCATGCATCCTTTCAGTTTTATACAAAGGCAAAAGCTACGCAAGCATTGTCTAGGAGAATGTGCCTGGTTCATTTTACTGTTAATGGTCACAGACTTAGTTACTTGCTAATTTTGCAGATTTTGTCTGATAAAGGTGGAAACAACTTGTCTGCTAGACCCCCAAAATTTATAAACTACTCAAAATTAAAGAGTTTCATATCCAACTCAGCAATCTTATACTAAATTTTCTTTGATAAATTGACTACAAATACCCTAACTTCTTAAGTGCATTTTGAACCAGTGAGAACATCTTACAGGTCCCTTAACTAATAAATGAGTTAAATAAAATATTTGACACATTTATTTTATATTTGCCTGAAGGATATGATTTTGCTGCTTTTGAAAATTATATTTTTACCTAAGCAATAATTAAAATCCCCTCAAGTAGTATGAGGAGTACATTAAAGGCACAGGGCCTATCCAGATTCTTACTAACATAATCAAACACTGATTTAAAGCTCTATTATTAGCATTGCAGTGGGAGAAAACTGATAGAATTTGCCTCTGATATATATCTTAATCATTGTCTTTCAAGTACTTTACAGTTGGCAATATGCTAGATAAATGAGTTTTAAAAATCTGTCATTTCAGTAAAATGGTAGAGTATAACATCATTAAATGCATTTGCAGTCCTAAGATTTTGTAAAAAATGATTTTACACAATAATTTAGGTACATTTTATTTAAATGTGTATCACATACCAATGCCAACATACATGTTTTTTAATAAAATTCTCAATGCCATATTTAAGAATTTGTTAAATACCTCAGATATTTAAATAAATGAATATCCTCATATATTTACAATTATACATATCAAGCCAGTTGTAATTTTTGTTAAGAAAATTATATTGTTTTACTTCTACAAAAAGATGTTTCTAACACAGCATCAACATGTAGATTGTTATACTCTACCTTGATTGTGTGCCATTATATTTATCTGTTCAAAAATGTTATTTTTGCAGTAAAGAACATAGAAATGTAGAAAAATACAAAGTATGTATTAGCAGATGAAATGAACTCAAGTGAAAAATAAGGCAACAAAATGTGGGACTGCACAAACTATATTAAGTTCATAATTATTTCTATTACTTGCCACAAAAAATAGCAAATATAAATATTATCCATAGAAGCAAACATGAACTATTGAGAGAAATTGAATAGTACCATTTACTTTGAACTCAACAAAAATTTAAAATCTCCATCCATATCATTAGTATTTACACCAATATATAATTTATCTTGCTTAGAAATAGTTGCTTTAGGTATTCACATTTTATTCATATGCTAGTGGATGACCTAAATGTTGTCTTTAGGCTCCTTATATAAACTTCTGTTCATTTGGGTTATTTATTTGAGATAGAAAATTTTTAAAAAGCCATCTATTTGATTTTTGTCTGGGTGCTGCTTCAGAGAAATCATTTCTAGATGCCTGGAGATATAAAATATACTAAAGAATATTATCATAATTCCATTTCAGATATAGATGGATCAGAGTAAATAAAAGCCATTTCCTTCAGTTCCTTTCCCAGTATCAACTAGGCAGCCAAACTCACCAGAATGTGGCTTAAAATTAATGAACCTTTTAGAAATAAGGCTGCAAATAAGGCTCTCAACTCACTCTCGAATCTCTCAGTATATTGTATTCCTGTGATTAAATGTCTACCAAGCTGATTTAATTGCACTCTAGGCCTTAAATTATCTGTGTAGGTAATTTAGTAGAAAAATGATTATATTCTTCTCCAAATGACATAAATGCAGCTAAACAAAATTTTTTCTAGAAATGTTTCAAATTTTTCTTTCTTCGTGTGCTACAAATATCTGTGATACTGTGAAGTGGCTGATAGTAATAGGTATCAACAATAGGATTAATTTTATATAAGGTGTAGTTATAAAAATAGATACAGAGAAATCAAAGTTGGTCTGAATTGAAAATCGTATTAAATAAGGAAAGGACTAGAGCTTCAGAGTTTATGAGCAGGCTGTGGAAATAATACTCAACTTTTCATTTCTTGATAAGCATTATTCTTGATATTTTTCAGTGAAGTGTAGCATACACACAGAATATGTTCAATTCAAATGTGCAGAGTTCAAATCGTTATCACAAAATAAGTATACAAAGATGATTACCACCAAAGTCAAGAAAAATAGCTAGTATTGCAGCCACACCAGAAGCCTCCCTCCTGCCCTTTTATAATAGTGACCCTTTATTACTAACAGTATTTTCTCTGTGAATTATAATAGACTTGATTAATTTTTCCTATTTTTAAACTTTAAATAAATGAAACATACAGTATACGACATTGGCTGGTTTCTTTCACTGAATATATGTTTGTGGAATAGATTTACACTATTGATTTACCAGCAGTTATTTCATATTTCTTGTTATATATTATTCTAAGACATAAATATGCCACACCTTATTTATTCATCCACTAACAATAGACATTTTGGATGTTTTCACTTTGGAGCTAGTGAAAATAATGCTGCTTTTAGCAAACATACACAAACATGACCACATCATACTCAAAAACTTCTATGCATCAAAAGAAACAGTCAACAGCGTAAAAGGGCGATCTACAAAGAAAAAAATTTGCAAATCATATATCTGATAAGAGATTAGTATCCAGAATTTATAAGGAACTTCTGCAACTTAACAACAATAAAAGTTGATTAGAAATGAGCAAAGAATGTGAATCAGCAATATCCAAAAGATATACAAATAGTTAATAAATATAAAGATGTCTGACATTACTAATTGTGGGAGAAATAAAATCAAAACAACAATGAGGTTATAATGTCACATGTATTAAGATGGCTGCTATCAAAAAATAAATAAAAAGAAAAGAACAAGCATTAACAAGGATGTGGAGAAGCTGAAACCCTTGTGCACTACTGGTGGGAATGTAAAATGGTTTTGTCACTATAAAAAATAGCACAGAAGCTCCATGTGATCTGGCAATACCACTTCTGGGTATTTACCAAAAGAATTCAAAGCAGAATCTCCAAGTTATAATCGCAAACACATATTCATAGCATTATCATTCACAAGAGAGGTGGAAGCAAATCAAATGTTCATCAACAGTTGAATACACAAAGAAAATGTGATATGTTCACACATTAGATCACTTGGCCTTATAAAGCAAATAAATCCTATCATATGCCACAACAGGACCAAACTTAAGCATATTATGCTAAGCAAATTAAGGTAGTCACAAAAAGATAAATACTATACGGTTCTACTCCTACAAAATATTTGAATTAGTCAAAGGGATAGAAACAGCAGAAAGGTAGTTGCCAAGCATGGGGGGAGGGACATATGGAAGAGAGAGTGTTTAATAGGTACAGAGTTTCAGATGAAAAATATCTAGAGATCAGTTGCTCAAAAATCTAAATATAGTTCATACTTTGAATTGTACACTTAAAAATGGTTATCATGGTAAATTTAATGTTATTTCACCACAATAAAAATATAGAAAAAATAATGCTTCTCTGACATTTTTGTGCATGTCCTTTGGCATACATATGTACACATTTGTTGAGAATATACTTTGGAATGGAATTCTTAGGTTATAGAGTACATATATATTAACCTTTAGAAAGATTTAACAAGTTATTGTCTCATTAGAAATACGATTGCTCTATATTACTGTGAGCACTTGGTATTATTAGTATTTTTAATTTCAGTCATTATGGTTGATATGCAGGCTACTGTACTAAGATTTCATTTATTTGCTGTGGAATGAAGTTAAGCATATTCTAATATATTTATTGGCCATTTGGAGATCCTCTTGTGTGAAGAGTTTGTTCAGTTCTCTCATACATTTTTCTATTGGACCATCTGTCTCATTTTTATTCATTTGGAGGAGCTCTTAATGTATACTAAACATGAAACTTCTAACCATTACTTATATTGAAAACATATTTACCTACTGAAATATAGTAGGTATATTTCACTTGACTTCTTACTCTCTTAATAATAGTGTCTTTTGATAAATGGGAATTCTCAATTTTAATGAAAGCATTACTAATATTTTTGTTAGTATTGTTTATGTCCTATATTGTAATCATTCATAAAAAATATTTGTTATTATCTTTAAGAAGCCTTATTATTTATCATTTATATTTAGACACAGAATTGACCTGGAATTGAAATATGTCTAGTGTGTCAACTACTGATTGAGGATTTTTCTCTGTTTTTGTATGTACATTAGACCTAGCATTATTCACGGGGAAAAACCACTCTTGTCCTATAATTTGCAGCTACATCTTTATCATAAATCAAGAGTCACTGCACATGTGTACACCTATTCCTGTATCCTATTCTATTAAATTATTTGTCTGTCATTGTGCCAATCATCATTTAGTTAAAATAAACGATGATATTCAAATTTGCCCTATTTTAGGATAATCACGGCTACTTTTAGTTTTTAAATTTTTAATATAAATTTAGTCTTGTACATTTACATAAACATAACTGATAGAATGTTGGTTGATATTACACAGAACCTTTATGTTTTCTACCAATACAATGTGTAGCAGAGAATGCTAAACAATTTATTTAAAAAGGACCAAAATTTAAGCAAGAATATAATGCCATTCTCATACCTTACTCAAAAGATGAATTCCAATAATAGGCAGTAAGTGTCAAAAAGAGATAACACCTCAGAACTTCTGGATCCCTTACTCTCTGGTAATAATAAATATTCATGCCTACCTACTTGATTTGTTCCACATTCCTCTTTTTTGAACAAGAATACTTGGATGCAGTTCAAAGAACACCATTAGATACATGAGATCTAGAGTCTGGTCCCAAATCTGTCATTCTGAGGTGTGTAACTTGACAATTTGTTGAGTCTCACTGGATTTTATTCCTGTCAAAAGTAAAATTAACCAAGTAAATTTTATTATTCCTAAGACTGTTTCCTTCTATTTAAAAAATATATTATTTTAAAAGAATCTTTGGCTTTAAGGGTTTTTCAATTAAAAGTTTATGGAGATGGAGTTTCACCTCCCCTTAGGATATAGAAACACACAAAGGAACAATATTTTACCCTACAAAATATTTAAAACTGTATAAATTATAATATATAGACACACAGGAGGTATGTAAGTGACTACACCTGGGGAACAGGCTCATGTAACTGAAGCAACAAACTTTGACAGAACTTACCAGTTGAAAAGATGGCAGATGGTATTTGGTCATTTTTTAGAGTTGCTATAAATACCTGAGACTAGGTAATTTATAAAGAAAAGAGGTTTAACTGGCTCACATTCTTCAGGCTATAGAGAAAGCATGGCACCAGCATCTTCTTGGCTTCTGGTGAGCCCTTGGAGAACTTTTACTCTTGGTGGAAGAAGGTAAAGGAACATAACTGCCATCACATGACCAAAGAGAGCGCAAGAGAGAAACACAGGGGAGGTCCCAGACTCTTTCAAACAGATCTCCTATGAACTAACTGAGCAAGAATTGACTTATCACCAAGGGGATGGTGCATTAATGAGAGATTTGCTTTCATTTATGATAGATCTGCTTTTGTTCATGAGAGATCTGCTTTTATTCATGAGAGATCTGCTTTCACTCATGAGAGATATGCTTTCATTCATGAGAGTTCTGCTCCTTTAATCCAATCACCTCCCACCAGGCCCCACCTCCAACATTAGGAATCACATTTAAACATAAGATTTGGAGGATACAAACATACGAACCATATCAGGTGGTTAGTGATATAATGCCATCGTTTACTCTTGTCCCTTCACACTTTTCAATTTGCTAATTAGAAACCATATCCAATTAATTTTAACAGAATACATCTATGTCTAAAAAGCAAGGATAAAAAGTGGCAGTCTCCTGCAGGAGTATGGAAGCCTATATTTGTAGAAAAAATCTAATGAGTATTTCAAGAAAAGAAATTAATAGGCAAACGTGTTTTTAATAAAAAATGTTTACATAGATATTAATTCTAGGATATGCACAAAACTGTACTTAAACATTTTCAGAAAGTATATTCTATTTCTTTCTATGATTGGGGGTAATCTTTTATTTTAGAGGACATCATTTTAACCAGACTACCTGAAAATAGTAATATACACATTTCTTAAATACTACAGAGAAAGTACATATGTACAGCAATTATTGACCTTATTTTTCATGCCTTACATGGTTTTTTGGTATAACTAAATTGGTTACTGTCTTTGAGACTACACACAAATCTATGAAAAAGTGCATACTAAATACGCTATAATAATTGTTTGAAGGTTCTGTTAAATATCACTGTGCTTATTAAATCATGCATTGTCAATGTTATGATTTGCAGTAATAAAGTTATGCTATGGTAATTTTTTGTAACGTTGCAGCATATGGTGCCATATGCTAAGGGCATACTAATTAATGAGAAAATTAGCACATGGATATTACTTCACAATAATGCATTTAGAGCCAAGGCTTAAAGTGTAACTCAGAAAGTGATTTGAAATGTTAAGGTTAACGTTACATCAAACTTAATATTGATTCATAGTAGCAACATACAAACAAAATACTTGTGAACTTTTGAACACTGGGAACACAGAAAGTGTGCTATTTATACACTTATTCAATCATGCCCTTTTAGATAAGAATTATGCTGAGACATAGCAGTACCTCAAAAGTGGTAGAGATAATAAGCTGCAGAGTTGGAACTTGAATCCAGGATCTCAAGCTCCAAATCCAGAATTTCTCACTCTTCCCCAACAAGCTGATGTAGAACTGGAGAAAAATGAATTGGATTTATTTAATTGAATATAGCAGATCCCAGGAACTATTTTATGTTTAATGATTATTCTCAAGTTTAATTTGCCTCTATATAAGTGTAAATAATACATCATCTTTAGGATAGACACCTCACAATTTTTTCTGAATTATCCCCAAATTTTTAGCTCAGGTGTGCATTTTATAATCTGCATTGCTGCCAACGGTAAATGGAAGATTGCTGCCTGAAAGCTGAGGAAGGCAGCTTCAGCTACATGCCCTTCCTTGTGATAAATGTGCAAGTCATGGCACAACATTTGAGGAAATAAATGTTGGTGCCTCAAAATAAATGTTGATGTTCAAATTTGTCCCATTTTAAGGATGACCGTGGTAAATGTGTAAGTCATGGCACACTACTTGAGAAACTTGCGCAAGTAAGTTTGGAGTAAATAACCTGTGTTATAAAATGCACAACTCAAAAATAAAACTAAACATTACAACTATGTACTTTAATTTATAATTCATCAATTTTGTAGTCCAATTCTTTGCAAATGGAAAACAGAAAACTTTTCCAACTTTGAAGACTAGAAACAAAAAACAAACTGCAAGAAAACATTAAGTTCATCTCTATATTTGTTCTGTAAGGAGAACTCCTTCCTCCTTCCTGTAGTTTGCAGACAGTCCTGAATCCCCTTAGGTCCCCAGCTGTCAACTTCAATTCTCATTTTATCCACTCTTTCCATTTCCTTCCAAAGACTTTACACCAATATTTTTAGGAGAATAAAAGATAGTTTCATGGAATTACCTACCAGAGAAAAACAAAATACTCTGAGAAAATTGGTTGTTGAGGTAGGTTCAGAAGGATTATTCTGATAACTACTTTGCAAATTAAAAAAAAAATGAAGCCCAAGGTATATCTTCAAATAGGGTATTAAAGTATGCTTCAATATATAAACCTAACAGCCTGACCGCTAATAGAACCACATCATCCTTGATAAAAATATGAAAATCATTAACAGATGTAATTGACTCTTCAAAGATCCTTTATAGTGAACTTTGAACCATAAAAAGCAAATCATTTTGAATAGGCATTATTGATAAAGCTGATTCTTTTCTAAGTTTACCTTCTATTTAATCATATCAAGTGCATAGAAATATTTTCTTTAACCCCCTTATCTGCATTTTATTTACTCTTTAATGCTTTCTGTAAACTCTAATAGATTTTATAAAATGTATTAAATGCCAACTAATCCATAAACTAGCTAAACTGAATTAATTTTCTAAAAGTCTGAATTATGTATGCCCAGTATGTAGTTTAATTGCATTCAATATAGAAAAAAAATCTAATTAACTTCAAACTGCAGCAAAAAACTACACATGTAAAAATCTTCGTGAATATTCTGTGAGGACAGATATTTAGAAACATCTGGCTCCAATTTGGAAAAAAAATATGAGATTTGCAACCAGGAGCCAAATTCATGTTGTTCATTTTCAGTCTTTAAGGCTTAATGTATATTTAGAGAAACTGCATAGTTACTTTTGATGTTATTATCTTCAAAAACGTTGCATTAGTTTTTCTTTCAGTCTTTAAGAATAATGCAATGTTTCTTGTATTTCTGAATGGCAAATAACATAACTAGCTATCCATATCATAATAAAAAATATCTCATTATATAATCTTACACATTGCTTTTCTCTACATGAAAGCCTCCTGGTACTTTTATGTCTTTTACAGAGCCATCATCAAAATGGAAAATATGCATAGATTCTGCAACAGTCCTAGAAATGCTAATAGCCAGTAAATTAATCATCAAGTTAAGGTTTAAAGAGCTGGAAGTAATAATTCTAAGGAAAATATAATTGATTTACTATCTCTTAGAATATATGTGGGGCATATTACAGAGGAATTTCATTTAGTGGGTAGTCAAACCCTTCCTCCCTGTCAACACAATGCCTTAAACTCAGTGTCTATTTTTCTCTTATATATCAGGTATGGTAACTGCAATATAAGCTACAATTCAGTCTCCTTCTATCTCTGTCCTCCTCCATCCTTAGCATTTGGCTTCTGTTCTCAAGTTTACCTTACAGATATATTAGGAGCTCCAACCATCACGTCCACAGTCAATGAAGGAAAGAAGGAAGTGAGTTTTCTTAGATGCTGTATCAGAATTTCACTTAAATTCCATTGCAAACCCTATTTATTCAGGGGAAAATTATAGCGGTAGTTGCTAACCACTGGGCACATTGTCATCCAAAATAACACAGAGGTTCAGTTACTGAAAAAGAAGAGACAGATGGTTAGTAAGCAACTAGCAGCCTTCCTCACAGGTTTTTATTTTTTTATTATTTTTTATTACATTTTAGGTTTTGGGCTACATGTGAAGGAAATGCAAGATTGTTGCATAGGTACATGTGGCAGTGTGATTTGCTGCCTTCTTCCCCATCACCTATATCTGGTATTTCTCCCTATGCTCTCTCTCTCTAACTCCCCACCCCCTGCTGTGCCTCCCCTATTTCCCCCAACAGACCCCAGTGTGTGATGCTCCCCTCCCTGTGCCCATGTGTTCTCATTGTTCAACACCCGCCTATGAGTGAGAACATGTGGTGTTTGATTTTCTGCTCTTGTGTCAGTTTGCTGAGAATGATGGTTTCCAGGTTCATCCAAGTCCCTACAAAGGACACAAACTCATCGTTTTTTATGGCTACATAGTATTCCATGGTGTATATGTGCCACATTTTCCCTGTCCAGTCTATCATCGATGGGCATTTGGGTTGGTTCCAGGTCTTTCCTATTGTAAACAGTGCTGCATTGAACACTCGTGACTAAGTAGTTGCCAACTGCTATTGGGCGTCAGTGTAAACAAGATAACTAGATAAACAGATATTAGCTATTTCGTTTACTTTAAGAAAATCTGTAGAATCTTCTTTCTGGAGACCTTAAAATTAGAAGTTATTTTCACAGGTGTAAAATTTCTTTGATTAAATTTATTTTCTTGGACATTTAGTACAGTACTGAAGAACTGTATTACACATACAAAGAATTCATCTTTACTTATGAGTTAGTAAATGCCATATAAGACAAAATAGAATGAAGCTAAATAGCAATAGGCAATTACGTTTGAGGGATCAAAGAAAAAACATCATTTCTGCCAGAGGGAATTTTTGAAAGTTTCACAATAATAATAGATTTAGCTGTAGGTATTTATAAGCAAACTTAATAAATATCTATAGAAAATATATCTTCTTGGTTGAGAAGTTGACCCATTAGGTTATTTTGGTCTATTGAGAATAGACCTTCTTAACTCCTGATCATTCCTCAAACAACTGTTACCAGCTTTTCACCTCACCATAGTCTCACAATAATCATGCTAATTTTATTCACTGCAATATATTTATTGAAACAATTGAGGAGTATCTAAATATAATTTACAACATATATTTATGTTTATATTCACTGTCTCCTCAATATATGGCACTATTAATTATCCTGTATTTTACTCTTTCATTCTGTAATGATTTACCGAGTATCTGATCATTGCTGGGTCTCAGTAATGAAAACCCACTACATCTCTACCATCCTCCTCCTCCCTGCCCAAAGGTAAATAGCCAAATACAGCCTTTCTGTATTAACCTTTTTGAACATTCCTGAAATGACTTCTTCATTTGGCTTGTGTTTTTTCACAGGGTATAGTCAACAAGATTGCCTGGGTATACTCTTGGATAACACTTATGTTTCAAGATTGTATAAAGGAAAAAAAAGCAATTAAGTCAGAATGAACAGAATGTCTTACTAAAATGGATAAAATTTTATTTCAAGAAGGCAATGATCATACTGACTAGACAGATTACTAAGAAGAAATAAGTTGGGCATTTATGTCTTCTGTGATCTTTGAAATATCAACAAAGACAGAACACATTTTTTTAAACAATTCAGATAGGATCTCTATGAATGGTAAACTGGATATGAGAACTATGTGATGCTAAATGTGTTATTGCTTAAAAGTCATGGGAAAGCAGTGAATAACATCTGCAAGTATCTGTTGGACATTCACTTAGCATTATATTGTTGTATATGCTGTTGTCAGCTACCACTTTGTTTTGATGGTGCTCAGTGATTCACCAACTAAAATCCATGCCTGACTTCAGGAATAGAGTGACCTATTACTTTAAAAAAAAATCAATTTACTGTAAAAATTTTCAAATATATACAGTAGCAGAGAAAATTGTATAAAAGACCTCAAACTACCTATTAACTAAGACTTAATAACTGGCAGCTAATAGAAAATCTTGTTTCATGTATAACCAGCACCACACTAACACCACTTACCAAATTATTCTGAAGCAAATCCCTAACATAACATAAAATAATATCTATAAGTATTTTAGTAATTTTTGTAGAAACTAAGAACACTTCAAAAATACAACCACAATATACTTAGAATAATTTGAAATTCACAAACATTTCTTTATATGAACAAATATTCTGCCACCATTCATATTTCCTGATTGTCCTAACTGCCACACAGAATTTTAACAAAGCATTTGTTCACATCATAATCCAAGTAAAGTTCATACATTGCAAATGACAGAAATATCTCTTAAGTCTCTTTTAATAAATTCTCCCAAACATTATTCTTGCAATCTACATATGGAAGAAACAGTATTTTTTTGTAGTTTTCCACAGTTTAATTTTTCTGATAGTAGTCTTCTGGTGTCATCTAACATGTCCTCTGTTACCTATATTTTCTGTAATTTGATAGCTAGAGAGGTGGTGCCGAATCACATTTATTTTTTTGTCAAGGACACTTCATACATGTCAGAGCACAGATCCATCATAAGTAATATAACATCTGGCTGTCTTCTGTTTGCCTGTATTTGATATTAGCAGTCATTGATGCTCAGTGTCAAAATACATTATTTCTGTAGTGGTTTAAAAATGGTCATTAATTCCATCACATTTTCTTTATGTATTAGCTATAATGTTTCTGTGAAAAGGAACCTCTTCTTAGTGATTGTATAGTATTGATGATATAGGAAAGGCAGAATAAGTGCTTGATAGCTTCTCTTTTGTTTAAAAGCATTCAAAAGTTTGTTCCTTAGCCTTTTCCAAATTATAAAGAAATTATTTTTGTTGTCATTTGAAAGTCTTATATGTAAACATATTTGATGTGTTTGCAATCTATTGCAGTTATTATCGTAGATGCCCATTTTTAGCTAATGGAAAACCTTTACATGTTGGCACTAGAGTTCTTGTAACACGACACACTGTGGTTTAGTTTCAGCAGTTTAAGGATTTCATTTAAATGAAATGACAAAGTATTTCACCTTTTGTGTCTGGATGTTTCCACACACCACAATGCCTACGAAATCCCTCCCATTTGTTGAGTATATCAGTATTTATTATTGTAGAGATGTACTCCATTGTATGAATGTAAAGCAATTTATACATTTAATCACTTGTTACTAGTCACTTGGATGGTTTCAGGTTGAGACTACACTGTGTTATTAATAATCCTGCTTGTATGAATACATATGTTCATTTCTCTTGAGCAAATAACTAGGAATTGCTAGGTCACATGCTAAGAGTATTTTTAACTTGCCAAGTGTTACGAAACTTTTTTCTAAAGTGTTTTTATACCACCAACAGCAATGTATAACATATTTCAGCTCCTCTGTTTCCTCACCTACACAGGTACTGTCAATTTTTTGAATTGTGTCTGTTCCAGAGAATTTAAAACATTAGCTCACTGTGATATTAATTTACATTTCTCTGTTAAATATTAACATTGAGCATTATTTAATGTAATTGTTGGACACTCCTGTTTTTTATACAGTGTATATTCTAATCTTGCATCATTTTATTGAGTGTTAGTCCCTTTATTGAGTTGTAAATTATTTCTATAGATGGTCTCTTACTTATGATGATTTGAATTAGATTTTTTTCACTTTGCAATTTGTTCATCAGATTATCAAATACATTTTAAATTATGTTTTTTGTATTAAAGATATTTTTATCTGGATGTAATCCCATTATAAGTCAAAGAGTATCTTTTTTTTAAAATCTGGATGTAATTCCATCATAAGTCAAGGAGTATCTGTACTCGATACAAGTTGTACACACACACACACACACACACACACACACACACACACACACACATATATACGGTTAGTGTTTGTATTATATTTTTTTCTTATATATATGTGCATATATATGGAATTTACTAGATTTTATTTCAAATTAGCCTATTATTTGCTTTCCCAAAGTATATTGTACAAATATACATGTGTATGTGTATATATATATACATACACACATATACATGGAAGAATATTGAAAGCCTGATAAATACCATAAATAACTTGATCTAACTGGCATTTTATTTTATCAATATGCAATGTTCTTCTATATCTACTATAATATTCTCTGTCTGTGTCTGATATAATATAGCCACATTCTTATGGCTAGTGTTTGTATTACATAGATTTTTACACTTATATGTTTAATTGTTTATATCTTTATGTTGACAATATATTTCTTGTATATATCATACCATTGAGGCTTGGTTTATATCCAGTCTTCAAATCTTAAACACTTCTGTTACGTTTAGAGTATTTTTCCCTTACTATATTATTGATATAGCTGGTTTTCAGTTTACCAGATTGTTATTTGTTTCATTTGTCATATCTATTCTTTATTATTGTTCAACTCTTGACCTGTCTTATTTTGCTTTGACTATTTTAATATTTCATTTTATTCCCACTACTGGAGGACTGGGCCAATTTGGTCAATAGTATGTTCAAGTCTTCTATAGTCTTTCTAAATTTTTGTCTGCTTGTTTTATTAACTACTGGAAGAGGAGTGCTGAAATCCCCAGTAATCATGGAAATTTCAGATTTGCCCATTTGTCTTTTGAGTTCTATTTGGGATTTTTCTCCATAGGTTTTGAAACTCTGTTATTAGTGTGCAACCATTTAGGACTGCTATCTCTTTTTGATAAATTGACTCTTTAATCATTATGCAGTGTCTCTATGTGTGATAATACAGTTTCAAGGAATACTTTACATGTCAGTATAGCAAATATACATATCAGTTTCCGTATATTTACCGTTGCATGACCTATCTGTTTGATCCCTTTAGGTTTCTTGATATGTTTAGGCACATTCCGTCCTACTGTGTGTATTTCCTTATGTAGTTTATTTGCTGTCTTTGAGGGGGTAAGGGGAATACATTTTTTCTTATTCGGAAAGGTCTGCATTTTCCTTCCAACTACTAGTTTATATCTGTGCCTTTACATGATACCCTTAAGTATTCCATATTGATTTCCTACTATAAGCAAAATGAAAATTAACTAGAAACCCCTCTTATCCTTTTCTTCTCTCTTTCAGGCATTTAAATGTTAATGATATTCTTTCACTCCTTGTTAATTCCTATAAGGTAATATAATAGCTGAACCTATACTACTTTCCATATATTGCCTGCTTCTCCCCTTATTTTTAAATAGTCATACCATGGCTATGTTTTTAGAATATGTGCCCTTTACATATTATACTGTCTTTCTTATATCCGTAAGTTAGTCTTAATTCTACAGGTTAATACAGATACATACACATTTCTCACTACCTGAATTTATGCAGATGCTCTGCAGTCAATTTTGTTTTCTGAAAGTCGATGTATTCATTTTTAAAGGCTGTTCTTATGAAATCATCATTTCTTGATTTTCTCAATGATTTTAGCAGCTTACTGTTTTTAATACATGAAGGTCAGTTTAGGTAGATATAAAATTCTTAGCTTACATTACTCTTCCTTTGAGTATCTTAAAAATGGTTTTCAATATTCTTAAACAAAAATGATGGTATCAAAATGTTATGATTTGCTTTTCATTTTTTATTAGTAGCTTGGACTATCAGACTGATTTCCAAAGTGGTTTTTTTTGTATTTTAAACACAAAGAATTTACTAGATTTTATTTCAAATTAGCCTATTACTTGCTTTCCCAAAGTACACTGTACATTCTCTCAATATATAGGTACAACATGTTTTATTGCACTTTTTTTTGAATTTTATGATTTGTTTTTTCTCATTGCTTTGTCTTCTTACAGGTGGTATAATTTCATAATATATTTTATCTCCTTGCCAATCTTCTGTGCCTATCATTTCTTCATTAATAGTTTTGGTTTAATTCTTTTAAAATGTTTTCTTATTCCATTTTCCGTTTCTCTTAACACATTACCCAATGTATTTGCTTGCTTTTTTTGGAATTGTATTTGGGAGTTTATTTCCTAAATGACTTTGTATTTTATTTTTAATTCTTTCACAAGTTTCGTCAGATCACCTTAGATATATTCCTTTTCTCCAACCATCTTTTTTCTCATCTATGTTTATCTAAGTCCAATTGATTGATTATCTTGCCACTTATATTTCTTATGTCCTGTTAGATCATATTGAAACATTCATTTTTCATTATTTGTAGGAATTTTGTTCTAATCATTATTATCTTCTTCCTTGTAACTGTGGATGGAATTTTACTTTAATCATTTTATTTTGCTTATATTTTAGCAAGATAGGTTTTCCTACAATAATAATAGAGAAAACTGGGCAATAATAGCTTCAGTAGTATTGTGTTATTAGTATTAATATTATGAAGGCTTCAAAAATTTGGTATGAGCATTTTTGAGATCTGCCTGCTTTGCTCTCTTGTTCCACCTTTTCTGAATGTTTTCTTTCCTTACTCCTACTCTTTTCAGTCAGACTTTAGTTTCAGCAATATTTCTACATTGCAGGGCTTGGTAGTGGAAAAGAGCATCAGTTGGTTAGTATGACAGTTTGTTTGCCCAGGCTGAACCAAAACCCTTAAATTTTCTATAATCTTTCTATATTCATTTCTGAATTGAAGCCTTCACACATCTTCTTAATTAACACTGCTCTCCTGAAATGCACTCGCTGAACTTTCCAGGCTAACTGGGATTTGGGGGTTCATTTCCTATTCAGAGTCCCTTTTCTTTTCTGTCTTTTCTCCTGCATAGCTTCTAATAATCAGTAAATTATTGCTTTTCGTGTGTTGGCTGGCACATTTGCATTTTGGTTTCTGAGAATTTAAACATACTTTTTGTAGATATTGATTGTTCTTTTGTGTGAATATTATTTTTAGTGGAGGGTGTCAAATTTATGCCACTGCTGGTATAACTTACCCCAAATGCTCTGTTTGTCTGTCTCTATGTATTTAAATTCTGTCATAGTAACATGTTTATCTGATTTCACAGTCTTTTAAAATTTCCTTTGTAGTTTTCTTCTCACCAACATTTGAGTGTATATTAAAGTGTATGTTAAAGGTGAAGCCATTAGTGTTGAGGAAATGTAATCAGATTTAATCATGAAAAAGCAAGCAGGATTAATAAGGAATGCCATCCTTTGGTATCTATAATTTCATAATATGTGTTATCTTCTTGTCAATCTTCTATGTCTATAATTTCTTCATTAATAATTTTGCTTTAATTCTTTTAAAATGTTTGCCTATTCCATTTTCTGTTTCTCTTAAGACGTTACCCAGTGATGTTTCTACATATGTATGCATTGCATAATAATCAAAATGGTATCATTAGCATATTTATAACCTCAAATATTTATCCACTCCCTGTGGTGGGAGTGTTCAAATTTCTCTTTTAGCTTTTTCAAAATATACAATACATTATTGTTAATTATAGTCACCCTTCTATGCAATAGAACACCAGAACTTATTGCTTTCTTGAAGCAATTGATAGGTGGGCAATTTATGGTTACAACACAAAAAATTACCCTCTTAAAATGTTCATTAAATATAGCCTATGTTTGCAACTTATTTCGTATTAAAATTGCATCTGAAAGAACCACTCACAAAATGTCAAATATTACATTTTACTTTTTAACATATCAAAATTGCTACTCTAACAGTCTTCCTAACATTTCACAATATTCATGTTTTATTTATGGTATCCAAAGCCAGGTTAGAGGTGAACAAATTACTTAATTAAAAAAGCATGAAAAACAAACTCTACTAAACATGGCTCAAAAGCCGGTAAGACATTTCCATTGTTGAAGATATTTTCTTGATTTATAAAATCATCATGAATGAGGGTCACAAACAACACTTCTTTTATAGACACCTCTACTGGAAAGGTTAAAGCTTGCGTAAAACAGTTTAGAATGTTCTTAGTCCAAGGAAAGGTGACCCTCTGATATCTTCGTCATATTTCTAACTGTGTTTCATCTTTGCTCATTATTTGTGTTTTGTATCTACGACAAGTTGGCCTTGTCTCCTTAATTCTTCACTCCTCACAGCCAGTGGAATGTCTCCTAGGAGCTGAGGATTGGCATCTGGTCAGATTAACCAGTAAGATGCTAGGGGATTTTATTTGCATTATTAAGAAAAACGACTGGAAAAATCTATTATATCAAACTATGATCATGTTTTTGATAAACACCCTAGCTGTAGTTCACCTAAACCAAAAGAGAAGAAAACACATCTGAGAGATTCTGTAATCTATAATATCTAGTTGTTTCTGAGTGTAGCTTCCTATATAGGCCTAGAAAATAAGATGAGAGGAAATATAGAGTCCTTTCTAATGTCCCCAATCACCCCTAATGGAGATAAAATGTAGTTTCTGGACATTTTCATGAAAGCTATAAATACAAATTTCTCAATAATTGCATTTGCTGTAGAATTCTTGAATCAGTATCATCTTTAGCCAGTAAGTTAATTAAATACGTGTTGATGGACATTCAATAATAATAATGCCCCAACATAGCTAGGTTTTAAAATATCAAAGTCAGAATTTAAATGTTAGAGAATATCTTTTTATTTATTTAGAACTTTTCAAAACACTGTCTCATCATTACAGCATCAAAACAAACTTGTAAGGTAATGGAAAGAATTATTCATAACACAAAGATGTAAAAATTGAGGCATCACACAGTCACTTTTTGACCTTGAGCAATAATAAACATAGTGAAAATGCGGCCCCAGTTTGTCCCCTCCGACACGTTAACTGATATCAGTACACTCTGATCCACACACACTGAGGAACAAAGGCATGTACCTCAAGCTTTCAATCCTCAGCAGAGGTCTGTGACCTTCTGCTCATCTAAATAAAATCTGCTGCCTTTGCCTCTTTACAATATTATCTATAAATTCCTCATTTTTTTCTAATTATATTATGATAGATAGCTTAAAAAGATAATCCATTCTGTTTTACTTTTCTTCAAAACAACATTTTATGAGTCTAGAGAATTAGAAAATGTTTTGCCGCTCAATGTTTTGGCAGACAGAAAGGTGAAAATGGAGTAAATTGCCTAATCAGAGGAAGAGAGGTTTGCAGGCTCAACACTAAAGTTTTAATGACAGGGTCTCACTGGGGTCACTCTTCTGATTACAGGCTGTTTTCCTAATTTATTATCCAGCTTACCTTTAATTTGAAATAAGTGAAACTGAGAATCATGTTCTGACAAATTTATTTGTTAGCTTCCTTTTCTTAGTTGTCCAAATTGCAAGACCTGAAGTAAGAGACATTCTTGAATTATTCTGCTTAGAAGTCTATAAATAAAATAAGAGCTCCAGGCCAAGCCACATAGTCTGTGGGCAGAGGCATGGGCTTTTCATGAGAGCACCACTCCCATTTGTCTTTTTATTTAATTATTTATCAAAATCACATACATCTCAGAGCATAAATAAAAGTTAAAAAATCTTTTATTACACATTGTTTTGTTGTTTGATTGCTTTCAAGGGATTCAGAAAAGGGGCAACTTTGGAAAAAGATGTTGGAAAAAAGGCTATAGGATATGGCTGAGAAGTAACATATGCTATTGGCATCTCTATTTGTTGCTTCTGGAGAAGTTAGGGTTTTATGTAATGAAGAGGCTTAGGATGTCATCTCAGTTTAATCACACACTGAGAAATATGAAGTATTTTTATTCAATGCTTAAATGTAGAAGCCAAACAGCATTAAGCATAGTTGCCAAATGTAACACCAACCACACAACCCTGGAAATAATCCTATAATCCATGGAAAAGACAAAGGAGGGAAGAGCGGTCAATTTTAATATTACGCAACCATCAAAAACGATGAGTTTGCGTCCTTTGCAGGGACATGGATGAACCTGGAAACCATCATTCTCAGCAAACTGACACAAGAGCAGAAAATCAAAAACCACATGTTCTCACTCATAGGCGGGTGTTGAACAGTGAGAACACATGGACACAGGGAGGCGAGCACTACACGCTGGGGTCCGTTGGGGGGAAATGGGGGAGGGACGGGGAGGTGGGGAGGTGGGAAGAGAGCATGGGGAGAAATGACAGATACAGGTGAGGGGAAGGAAGGCAGCAAACCACACTGCCATGTGTGTACCTATGCAACAATCTTGCATGTTTTTCACATGTACCCCCAAACCTAAAATGCAATTAAAAAAAAGAATAGCAAGTTGATCAAAATATATTTTAAGATTAATAAAGACAAAGTTTTACATTTCCACTTTTCTTTAGTTACTTTTTCTTTCTTTTTTTTTTTTTCTAGAATACATTTAAATTGCAATTAAAAGGTAACTAAGAGAAACTTTATGGGGCATTGTATGGGCTGGAAAATTTGGAGCCTGGGTTTCACATACAGTTTATGGTAGATTATAGCATACCATTTTCTCCTCAGTACATACATACTGATTTCCAAGATCCCATTATAGATTCCAATTAAGCCTTTCTTTTTCAGGCTGTGCCCCCTGATATTTCCAATCATCAAGGCCTGCTGATGCAATGACAAAGAGTCACCTTCCTCCTGACCACCACCTCTGCTTCTTCTATCAAAATTAGCCCACCATCTCTCAGAGTAAGTGATGGTAGGCTACTCCGGGGACCAACTCTATCTTAACACACTGAGGAGAGAAGACTATGGTGCACATCTTGCTTTGTCCCAGGTGTTACTTCCAGATGTTTTTAGGTCAAGCATGTGCAGTCTAGATTGCACACAGCCCTGCAGATATACAGAGACCTGGAAACAAAGACCTTGAGAATTTTAAGGGATTTAAATTCAGATATTATTTCCTAAAGCTAATATGTTTGCAAAAAATCTTGCAATTAGGCTTCATGCCATGTCTGCCTTTGAACTTTCCTTTTAGAGTTCACACTGCAAAAAAAAAAAAAAAAAAAAAAAGAGAGAGAGAGAGAAAGAAATAAAAAAAGAAAGAAAAATGAGAAAGCAAAGGAAGCAAGGAAGGATGGGAGGAAAGGAGGGAGACAATTATCTCCTAATCTTATATCCAAAATTTTTCTGTAGTTAACCATTTGATTGTTTTCTGTGTTTCACAGAACAAAACATGGCAGAATCTTTTGATTAGACCTGTGTTCTAATATTAATTTATTCATTTATATTAGGATGATGCAAAAGTAATTGTGGTTTCATTCATGGCAAAAATGACAATTACTTTGGCACCAACCCAATAAATTATGTGACTTTATGCAAGTCACTTATCCTGGAAGTTTGCAAACAAAAATAAAAGGAGTAAACTTTACAACCATTTTAGAATAATTACTCTTCAGTTCTCCAAGTCAATGTTCTCTTTCTAAAATTGATCTGCTCCAGAAAATACTACAATTAGGATGTAATTCAATTTCTCTTTTCCAACTTTTTTCATGCATTTCTCCTGTGGGACAATCTTACGAATAAAAAACAGAAGGAACGTTGGTAAGAAAAGTTAAAAACAATGGAACCTTATTTCATCTATGGTACAACCTATTAAAGAAAAAGTTTAGACTTCCTCCATCTATTCATCTTAGAGGTAGAATTCAGACTCAAGATGATTGTCACAGGAAACATATTAACATGTTTATTTAAAATAAGAAATGAAGTTAGAATTTTAATAATAAGAAGTAATTTTAATTTGATTGGTGAGTTCAGAAAGAGAACTGGCTTTTCCAATGATGATTTATAGCAAATATTTCTCATAAATTAAATAAACAAAATCAGTAACTCCAAGGGGTGGATAATAATTCATTCAAAACATTTAAAATAAAATAGTCTTACCAAAACTATTTTATTAGCAAAGTTATGTTGAAACTAACAATACTTGGATTTTCTAACTTTCCTGAGTAAATCAGGTTAAACAAGCTGCCTCTACAATATGAAGTAAAATGACAACTGCTGGTGAATAATTTTTGGTGAATTTTTGATATTTTTTCCAGAAATTAAAGAAGAGGTTGAATCTTCTTTCAGGGTGTCATTTGTAAGTCATATTGTATTCTACTCTTTGCTTGCATCAAATATGCAAGACATAATTGAATCATCAGCTGATACAGTATCAAAAATAATAACAACTTAAAAGTAATTCAGAAAAATATGTGATGTATGTATAATTTACTAAGTTAACTAGAAAACATAATGTGTTCATCTATTTTAAAAAATGAAAGAAAGGAATAGAATGGATTTTCAATCCTGTCTTATAACATTTTAAAAGGATCATTTTTTAAATTTTATTTTAATAGCTTTAGGGAAGCAGTGGTTTTAGGTTACACAGATAAGTTCTTTCATGGAGATTTATGAGATTCTGGTGCACCCATAATATAAGCAGTATACACTGTACCCAATATATAGTCTTTTATCTCTCATTTCCCTCCCTTTCTTGCCCCCGAGTCCCCAAAGTTCATTATATCATTCTTATGACTTTGCATCCTATAGCTTAGCTCCCACTTATAAATGAAAACATACAACATTTGTTTTTCAATTCCTGAGTTCTTTCACTTTGAATAATGGCCTCCAATTCCATCCAAGTTGCTGCAAAAGCTATTATTTCCATTCCGTGTTATGGCTGAGTAGTATTCTATGGTGTACATATACCACATACATTTTCTTTATCCACACTTTGATTGATGGACATTTAGGCTGGATCCATATTTTTGCTACTGTAAATTGTGCTGCCATAAACATGCATATACATTTGTCTTTTTCATATAATGACTTCTTTTCCTTTAAGTAGATACCCAGTAATGGAGTTGCTGGTAGTTCTACTTTAGGGAATTTTAATAGTAGCTCTACTTTTAGTCCTTGAGGAATCTCCCCACTGCTTTTCACAGTGGATGTATTAATTCACATTCCTACCAGCAGCCTAAAAATGTTCTCTTTTCATCATATTCATGCTAACATTTATTATGTTTTTTATTTTTTAATTATGGCTAAAAAATTATTTTTGAGCACATGAACTATGTGAAAAATATAGTCCCTTTTAAAAATTAATAGTTGCATTTATAATACAAATTATACTTTATATAATATATCAAAATTTAAATTTTTATTTTATACATTTATACTTGTGAAGATTTATATAAATGTTAATTTGATCAATTGTGCATTAATTATAATTACAACTATAACTCAGTTCAGGAGAAACATTTTAGCACTCAGAATCTTGGGATCATAGGTAATGCTAGGACTTAAGGACTTAAGGAGGCTGAGCTGGACGGATTGCTTCAGCCCAGGAGATCCAGACCAGCTTGGCATAAAGTAAGAATCCATCTTTACTAAGAATTTAACAATTAGCTGGCTGTGATGGTGTGTATTTATTGTCTCAGCTACTTGGGAGGCTGAGATGGTAGGATTGCTTGAGCCTTGGAGGTTGAGGCTACAGTAAGCCATGATCATGCCACTGTACTCTAGCCAGAGCAACATAGCAAGACCCTAACTCAAAAAATAGATATAAATGTGTATTACTTTATTATAAAAATATCTAAGGCAAATGAAATGTCAATAACATTTAAGAAATGAAAGAAATTATTTAACATTTTTATTGAAAGAAGAGTTTTCTAATGAATTTTTAAACGGCTAGATGTACATATAAAAGTGCTGTGGTAATCCCATTGCTGGGTGTATGCCCAAAGGAATATAAATCATTCTATTACAAATATACATGCATGCAGATTTTCACTGCAGCACTATTCACAATAGCAAAGAAACTGAATCAACCCAAATGCCCATCAATGAAAGACTGGTTAAAGAAAATGTGACTCATACACACCATGGAATACTATGGAGCCATAAGAAGGAACAAGATCATGTCCTTTGCAGGGACATGGACGGAGCTGGAAGGCATTATCCTTAGCAATGAATGCAGGAACAGAAAACCAAACACCGCTCATTCTCACTTATAAGTAGGAGCTGAACATTGAGAATACATGAATAAGGAGGAAAATAACACACACTGGGGCCTGTTGTAGTGGGGGTGGGGGGGCGGGTGGAGGAAGACTATCAGGACAAATTGTTAATGCATGTGAAATTTAATACTTAGGTGATGGGTTGATAGGTGCAGCAAACCACCATGGTACATGTTTACCTAAGTAACAAACTTGCATGTCCTGAACATGTATCCTGGAACTTAAAATTAAATCAAAAAAAATTTTAAGTGCTATGGTATTTAGAGGCTACTGAAATTATAAAGGTAAAGGTTCTATGTGATATTTGTTGTTTTTTAAGTGTTAACATTTAAAATATGCCTGAAATAACATTATTTGCTTTTTTTAAACATACGACAAAATCTTAATGGCAATTTTTAAATATGTAAAGAGACCCAGACTTTTTCTAAATATTCCATGAGTATACATAACCCAAACTGTGGAGACCTCTGGTCTATGCAATATTCATCTTTACAGAGGTTTTCTGATCTGCCTGAAGAATTAAATCCCTTAATTAATCTATTTATTTTTCTCTCAATGCTTACCACTAACAAAATTCCAGGAAGATATTTGGTGCTCAAAAATATTTTCTAAGAGAATAAACAGCATTACAAACACAAGTTAGTCCTAAGCTAAACTGGAATTTCAGCAACTTACTTTCTGAAACATCTTTATATCATTTATAGATCACTTACTTGTTCAACATTGGCTTCTAGGATATTGTTTGAAAATACAGGCCAAGACTGGTGGCTCATGCCTGTAATCCCAGCAATTTGGGAGGCTCCAGACGGGCAGATCACCTGAGGTCAGGAGTTCGAAACAAGCCCAGCAACATGGTGACACCCATCTCTACTAAAAATACAAAAATCAGCTGGGTGCAATTGCAGGCGCCTGTAATCCCAGTTACGCGGGAGGCAGAGACAGGAGAATCACTTCAACCCGGGAGGCAGAGGTTGTGGTAAGTTGAGACTGCACCACTGCACTCCAGCCTGGGGGACAGAGCAAGACTCCATTGAAATATATACATATGTGTGTGTGTGTGTGTGTGTGTGTGTGTGTGTGTGTATTTATATATATATTTATATATATACATATATTTAATATATAAATATATATATTTATATATTAAATATTGTATAAATATATATGTATATATACACATATATATATGTATATCTATAGTTTTAATTGACCATGACTTCATGTAACACTCATCCTAGGGACAGTTATAGTCTACAAGAAAAATACTTCATTTTAATACCAAGTCAATTCATTAAATACTTATTTAATTCCTACTATATATCATTCCTTTTGTTAGAGGCTGATGATATGATAGTGAACAAGACAGTCATGGCCTTATTTTCCAGAAAATGACTTTTTGCCAAAAAGATGGATATTAAACCAATAATGACAAGTATGATGAGGATTCAAAAGGAAAATGAAATGAATGAGGAAACACCAACAAAAAGGATATAACCTGACCTCTGATATCAGGTATAGACAAACTAGTGAAGAACTATCTTAAAATGGGTTAGAAAAATGCATATGTGTATACACACTACTAAATAAACTATTAAAATAATATCTGAAAATATATGTGTGTGCTAGGGCAACGGTGAAAAAGAGTGAACTACTGAGCACTTACAATATTCAAAAGTATGTATTAAGCTCTTCTGAAAATAAAAAGTCAACTATATTTGAGGCCATCTTGTGTAACATGTTGCACTAAAATCTGAAAGACAAATTACAGTTTATAAACTTTATCTCTCAATTGAACACATATCCTCTGTTATTTTAAATAAATAATATATATATCATTGATAACATATGATATATACCACATTTCATATGATGATATATATTATATATCATATATAGCAACATATCAGTGATCAATTATATATATCATATGTTAAAGAGTTCCTAAGACTTCTTCAAATATCCAATATTTGCCAAAAATATGTAATTATAGCTTCAATGAATAAAAACATTTATTTAAAATTGTAAAGCATCAAAAGCTCACCTTTAATTCTCTTCTCTCTTCTTCCTCCAACAGTTGTTCCATATTTTCTATCCATGTAAAACAAAGCAATAATATAAGGCCCAGGGCCATCGTAGTGCAAATAAGTCTAGCTTTGATTTTCTGTTGCAATAATTCTGACTCTGTGATTTTAGAAAAGTTGCTTAACCTCTCATCTTAATATCATCAGTGCAAAATAAGAAAACACTACTGTTAATATATTCATCATGTAATTGTCACTGAACACATGTGAAATGATTTATGCTCGTGTCTTTAATATTAATGTAGAATATTTTATATTATTATCTCGGCCTAAATCAATCTGTTTTTGCATTTTAATCCTGAAGTACAAGAGCCGAATTAAAAGTTTTTCACATGTTAAAATGATGTCACACAACTAAGGGTATAGGTTGATAGTGATTTGGAAAAGGGTAGGACACTCTAAACTGAAATTTCTAAATGCAAATCATAAAGAGCTTTGGTGATTCTGCCTCTTTCAAAGATCAAATTTGCACGTATGATAGAAATATTCAGCACAAACACACACACACACACACACACACACACATTCATACATATACAAAATTGAGAGTGGACAGGTTCAAACATTTGTTTTCTGTCTTGCTGACCAATTTGATAATTTCCTCTCATTTATTTACAGCCTTGGGTGATATTAGTTTTATTTTCTTTCCTGGTTTATTAGTTATTTTTGATCACCTGAAATAGCTCCGAGGGGAATATGGTAGGGAGAACCTTATTTCTGGTAGTATAGTTTCCATCTCACTAAAATGAAACCTATTGCTCAAGTCCCAGAGATAGCAAAAACACAGAAACTTAATTTCCTGAGGTGACTCAATGCAGCAGCTAATTCATTTTCAGACCTGTGGTGGTACAATGTAAAGAAGCTTACCAGAAACTTAAAGTGACCCTTAAAAAACTCAGTATGTTTGCTCTGGGAAAGCTATTGCCCTTATGAGATTTCAGTCGCTTCACCTTGTGCCTTTTATTTATACAATTACTCAGAGGACAGGAATAGCAGGACAATTTTTAATCACAGCAAAAAGTAGCAGTAGCATTAAAAAGTAAGTTATTTGTAAAACAGAAAGGTGGCCTGGATTTATGGATAAATAGCTGGAAGATGAAGATATTATTTTTCTGAAGTATCAGCTAAAGCCCATCTGTGCACCACTGTCTTACGATGTCTTAATAATTAACCCTATTATCAAAGGCTCTCAGCAAAGGTCATCAAATAAACAAGCCGTTTGTTAGAGACAGATATTAGGAAAAATATGCATGAGTCACAGCATTGTTCTCTCCCTGTCCAGAGGATTAAAATTTATAAATTATTCTAAACATTGTATTTTAAAGCAATAAAGTCACTCATCCCAAAAAATGTTTTACCTCTTATACCCAATTTCTATTAGGCGTATTCATATCTTACTGAGTATTTCATTTTCAAAGTAAAAAAAAATAAATTTCTGAAAGGAAATGGCAAAAGAATAAACATTTATTTTGATGACAAAGGGAAGACCATTCAGATTTGTTGCATTCATTTTCTAAGCACTTTTTCTTCTTTAGTAAATATTGGATAGAAATCACATAGGCAAAAAGACTTAAGAAAGAAGCTTTAATTGTGGAACACACAAAATTCCTAGCTAAACAGATTTCCCGTTTGGAGTGATTTAACACTCTTTCATGCACAATTCAGGAATTAGTCTCCTGAGGACAAGAATGCAAGGTGCTTATGGTTCTTACACAGTATCTCTCTTTGGGGTGTATTGACAAATGGTCACTGCCAGTAAGGAGCTATGTGATAAGATTCCCTGAGATTTCTGATGTCAGAAAACCCATGATAGCACAGCCTGAAAACATGAGAAGACACAAAGAAGGAAAGTACTTATTTTTGCCCATAGGAGAGGAGGCTACTGAGAATTTGATTAAATGTTTCTGCCACAACAATTAATATTGCATGACATGAATAAGAAGCAGTTATCTTGAAGAGGTTTTAAAAAATTGAAGCCTCAAAATGCAGCCCATGAAACTGTTCCATGGAACTATGTAAGTTAATATGCTAAATGCCCTCTGCCAAAGATAATGACATTTACTCATTCATTCAATCTTTCATCCATTTACCTATTAATTTACTGAGTATCAGGTATGCATTAAGCACTATTTCCAAAAGTGGGATACATGACTATAAGAGGCGGGCGAGCTTCTTTCCATTAATGTAGGCTACATATTCTTAGAGGGTATCTTGGTTTATTCAGGCTGCTATCATAAAACACCTTACACTAGGTAATTTATCAACAACATAAATTTATTGCTACCAGGTCTGGAGGCTGAGAAGTCCAAGATCAAAGCACCAGCAGATTCAGTACAGGTATTGATCGACTTACGACCTATGCAACTTACGACCATTCGACTTTATGACCACAATCGCTAGCCATGACTGCTCCGCGTCTGGCAGTGCAAACGTTGCCCAGCTGGGCGTACAACAGTGCAGACCAGCTTCCGGCAGCACTACCATCTCCGCATGCACCATTTCAACTGTACATATAGCCTACTCAACTTATGACCAAATCGTGTTACGACTGTTCCGTGGTCCCAACCGTGGTCATAAGTCGAGCACTAGCTGTATCTGGTAAGCACCATTTCAGAGATAGTACCTTCTTGTTGCATCCTTATATGGCAGAAGAAGATGGGTTGAACAAACTCTCTCAGGCATCTTTTATAATGGCACTAATCCTATTCATGATGGCAGAGTCCTCATGACCTAGTCATCTCCCAAAGCCCTTATCTCTTAATAGCACATTGGGGATTAGGTTTTAACATATGAATTTGGGAGGACACATTCAGACTATAGCAATTCCATAATTGAGCATCCCAAGTTCATGTACTTCTCACATATAAGATACATTTATTCCATCCCAACACGCCAACATCTTAACTCATTTCAATATTAACTCCAAAGTCTAAAATCCAGAGTTTTATCTAAATATCATCTAAATCAGATTTGGGTGGCACTCAAGGTATGATTCATCCTGACACAATTTGTTCTCCAGCTGGAACCTATGAAATTAAACAAGTTATATGATTCCAAAATATAACTGTGGGACAAGGGACAGGCCTAGATAGACAATCTCTTTCCAAAAGGGAAAAATAGAAAAGAAAAAAGGAGTAATATTTCAAGTAGGTCAAAAATTTAGCAAAGCAAGTACATTAAATCTTAAAGTTAAAGATAATTTAAATAATAAATAATATATTATTAAATATATATATTAAATACACATTTAATATATATATTAAATACACACACACACACACACACACACACACACACACACACACACACATAAAACTTGAGAATATGTCTTGTCTTTAACTCTATGCCTTATTTTCCAGACAAATTGGAGTAGGGTTTGGTTCCTAAGACTACAGGCAGTCTATTCCCTTGGTTTGACAGGTTGATGTCAGGTGTCTGTGGCTCTTCTGGGCTAAACTTGCATGCTGGTGGCTCTACCATTTTAGAGTTTTGGAGGGGGCTACCCACCCCTGCTCCAATAGATACTGTTGAAGTAGGGGTCTGTGGTGACCCTGCCCCTACAGCTCCATTAGACATTGCCCTAGTTGGGAAGCTCAGCAGTAAGCCCACCTCTGTACATATTCTCTGTCTGCATCCAGAGGCTCTCTAGGGCATCTTTTGAAACCTAGGTGGAGACAAATATACCCCCACAGCTCTTGTACTATGTACACTAGAAAAGTTGGCACCATGTGTATGTGGCCAAGTTTTATCACCTCTTCCCCCTAGAAGGACAGCTACTGTGGCTCACACCACACCTGGACCCACTGAAACCACACCTGGGTGGCTGGGCAGGGAGCCCTACACCTGAATTCAGTGAACAGAGACTTGAGCCAGTGCTCGGCAGTGAGCCCTGCGGTCCTACAGGCACTCTATACTCCTCCTTTGAAACCATTCTGTTGTCAATATTTTGTAACTTTGACTCTGTGATGAGAAAGGCAGCCCTAAAGATCTCCAAAATGCCTTTGGGATTACTCTTCAATTGTCTTGATGAATAGCACAGGGATGATCAATAATGATCTCTTCATCCACAGCCTTGATGCAGTATTTCAAACATTCTTTCTTGTTTCTTATAAGATAGGCTGAGAAGGCTGAGAATTTTCCAAATCCTTAAGTTCTGCTTACCTTTCGCTTGTAAGTTATGTCCCTAAATTACCTCTCTCTTCTTGCATTTTACTATAAGTAGTCAAGAGAAGCCATGCTGCTCCTTCAACATTTTTCTTAGATATTTCTTCTGCCAAATATCCTATTTCATCACTCACAAGTTTCTCTTCCACAAAACACCAGGGCACAAACACAATCAGCCAAATTATTTGCCACTCTAAAACAATAATTGCCTTTCCTGCGGTTTCCAATAATTTGTTCCACATTTCCATCTGAAACCTTATCAGAATAGCCTTTGATATTTGTATTTCTACCAGTATTCTGTTCACTACCTCTTAGGTAATCTCTAGCTTATTGAGGGTTTCTCTACAGCTCTCTTTTAGCCTCCACCAGATATGCCCTTTACAGTCTGTTCATACCAGTATAGTCTTTCTATAGCATGCACTCCAAAACTCTTCCAACTTTTACCAATTACCCAGTTCCAAAGCCACCTCCACATTTTTAGGTATACACACACACACACACACACACACACACACACACACACACATACACACATATACACACACACACACACACACATATATATACACACACACACACATATATATATACACACACACACACATATATATAGCAACACCCTCACTTCTCAGTATCAATTTTTTAGTACATTTGGGCTGCTATAACAAAATACTTTAGACTGGGTAACTTATAAACAAGAGACATGTATTTCTCTCCATTCTGGAGTCTTGTAAGTTCAAAATGAGGGTGCCAGAAGATTTGGTATCTGGTGAGGGCATCTTTACAGATGTTGCTTTCTTGCTTCATCCTCACATGGTCAAAGGAGAAGCAACAAACAAGGCTTTCAGACTGCTTTTATAAGAACATTAATCCCATTCGTAAGGGCACATTCCTCATGACATAATCATTCCCCAAAGGCTTCACCTCTTAATACCGTATTGAAGACTAAGTCTCAACAACAAATTTGGGGAGGAGGTGGGACATATTCAGACCATAGTAGAGGGAAATGAGAAAGAAATAATACAGATATATTGACATCTAAATGAACAAAAAAAAATTAAATAATTATTAATGTTGTGAAGATTATGAAAACATTAGGAAAAGAAAGTAAAAATAAAAGCATTTGTGGCACTTTCTGAGCAGGTGAAACTGGAGTCTGAAACATGAAAAACCTCAAGGAGGCTAACACAGGAAGAAGGTGATTGGAAAAAATCTAGGAAGGAAAAAATAGCAGCTAAGTGTGTTTGAGAAAAAGAAAGATGTAGTATGGCTGGAGTACAGGGGATAAAGAGGATTAAGGGGGAGGTGAAGTTGGAGAGGTAGGTAGAATGCAAATGATCAGAGACCTGAAGATCATAAGGAAATTGCATTTTAAGTCTGCTAATACATAACTGTAGAATCATAAGACATAGAATGGCATGAATTTACTTATACATTAAATAAGAGTAGCCTGGCTAGAGAATGAAAAATGGATTATAGCCAAGTAAGACAAGCAATACTGCTGCTGTTAATAATAAACATGAGAGAAACCACAGCAAGACAGGTGAGAAAGGGTGGAGGCTCTAACGGGGTGACAGCAGTGAATATGGTCGTGAGCATGGCCATTCATAAAGGATGGGACACAGACGGAGAGATGATGTGGACAAACAAAGCGCTCAATCAGTGAATGATCTCTAGGGTTTTGGTTTGTGTAAACAAAATATTTTGTTGGATAAAAACTAAAGACTTCCTTTGTCAATATTAACTTTGACATGCATGCAGAAATTTCAGTTTAGAAGTTGGCTACACCAGTTTAGAACTGATATGAAGGTATGAATTAGAGAAACAAATGTGAAAGTCATAGACATAGAGCTGTTATTTAAAGCTATAGGACTAAAAAAATAAAAAAAATTAAAAAAATAAAGCTATAGGACTAGATATTAATGTAAGAAGAGATAATAAGGGATGCAGACCAGGGATACTCTAACACTTACAAGGTGACCATAAAAGGAGCAGAGCAAAGGAAGCAAAGAAGGAGTGCTGCTGTGAAAGTCAAAAGAAAAGTAGTTAAAGGAGACAGCGAGTAACTGCTGAACACCTAGAAGTCAATGAATTGAGGACAGAAGAAAGATGGAAGGCACTAATGATTTTAATAAGAGTTGAATAGGTGGGGTTGTGAGAACATGTATTAGTGAATGATGGTCAAGATATGGTGTGGTAACAAATAAAACCCCAAATATCAGTGGCTTAACCCAATAAAGGTTCATTTGTTAAACATGCCATTTCCAGGGGTCGGTCGTTGAACTCATGCAGTTTGGCAGCCCTCACTCATCTTGTATAATGCCATTTTAAACAAATGGCCTCCAGGTTTGTTACAGTAAAGGAAGAGAGTGAGAGAGAGAATGGCATATTATTGAAGACCTTGTCTGAAAATCACTTACATCATTTCCATGCACATCGACCAAAATCCAATGACATGGCATTGGAAGTGGCGAAATGTAGAAGACAATGTGAATGTTTTATTATCTCAAACAGTGTCAACCAATAAAAGGATAAAAGCCTGATTTACTGGTTTGGAGGGAGGATGAGAGGTGACAAGATAGAGAAAAGAGAGGCAATTCAAATATCCTCCATCTCATAAAAGCCTTCCTTGAGTAACTCTTGCTCAAGCTATTAGCTCACTTGACATCTCCTTGGGACAAAATTCTTTGAGTTATCAGCTCTCAGCCTTAACAAAAGTTTTACTGTGTCATCTGTGATTACTTTCAAACAATTTTAAGTAATGTATTTGATATCGATATTGTTAAATTATATAGCCTGACATTGTCATGTAATGAGCAATTAATACCCAAAAACAGTGAATAAAATTTTCACTTTTACGTTTATGTTTGAAACTATAATAATTGGTCAAGAAAACAACAACAACAGGAACCACATCAAAAGAAATATAAAAAGCACAGTACAAATTTTGTAGTTCTTGTTTTTTTGGATTTTGTCTTCAACTTTCATTTTAGATTTAGGAGGTACATGTACAGGTTTATTACATGGCTTATACACTATCAGGGCGGGGGGAGTTGTAAATTAGTTCAGCCACTGTGGAAAGAAATTTGAAGATTTTTTAAAGAACTTAAAATGAATTTTGAATGTGGCATTTACTTCCAAAATAAACTTAAGGTCAATAAAGGGGAAGAGAATCAATACCTTTAAGTTCTTTCAATGTGTCAGGCATTTTAACTCACATGTCATATAAGCCACATAATAACATTAATTACTTAGTAATAGAATCCCATCTGAGAGATGAAATTGAAGCTCTAAAACTAAATCCTAGTAAGCAATGTTTGGATTTTAAACTCAGCTAATTTTGACTCCAAAATCAATGCGTTTCCCACCCTATGATGGGTTCTATTCAAAGTTTCAGTAAGTCAATGTGTAGGGCTCTTCCATTTTAAAATTATCATAGCAAGAATTTCTACAAAATTGCCTTTGAGGAAAAATTTTCTATTAAAGCTGTACATTAATTCTGATCATTACTTCTAATTTAAATTCCAGTCTTTCATCAATCAGCTGCTTTCAGAGCATCTGCATCAGGATATCTCACTTCACGTTAAAATCAACACATCTAAAACTCGATCTTCCTCTTTCCCCACAATTTTTCATCACTGGACTATGCCATCATTTTGTCTGTCAACTCATGGTTCAATCTCTTGACCTGCTACAAGTTTTCCATTATTCTTATATGCATCTCTTCTCTGCTAGACTTCAACTCCTTAAAAAATGACCCCACATCTTCTTCATCTGTAATGTCCACTATCTCTGTCATCACCTTGCTCACAGCACTTCACAGTACGTTTGTTATTGCTGTTAATAATAAAATAAAATATGAACTCAATCTTTCTTTCTTTTTTCACCATCCCAACTACTGTAATCTAGTTACCGTAACAGTTTTCTAATTGGTCTCCTGTTACTTCTCCTTCTAATTGTTCCTATAGACTAAAACCCTATCCCAAAAAATCTATGTAAAATACTGCTTGGTCATATCAATTCTCTTCTCCAAAATTATTCAATGGTTTCTTTTGATTATTTAGTTGGAATTCCCTAGTACACAATATTCTCCTTATAGTCCCTGTTTTGCCTCTAAAATGGTTAATATGCAGCATTTTAAACATACAGCAGAGAGAGAGAGACATCTTCTTCCAGGATATGATGGGGTGGGCATTCATTTCCCTATTCCTCCTGATAAGTACAACTTAAACTCTGGACAAACATACATATAAAGCAAACATGAGAAGAATTTGAAAGGCAGAAAGAAGAAATAAGAATGCTTAGGAACCTCAAGACCCAAAGGAGTAACATGGTGGTAAGATCTCTGTGTTTTCTTTTTGCCTCATGTAGCCTAGACTTAGAGTGAAGAAACAAGAAATGCAAAAATACCTACAGCCACAGAGAGAAAAGTCCCCAAAAAGTATGATTGCAAAGGTCAACCTAGCAAAGGTAGAAAGTTTGTAGACAATAGTCACTCTATGCCAGCCAAATACCACAGAACAAAACTGTGTCCCCTTTTCCATGTCAGCAAAGGTTGAGTACAGACCTTAGACATCCACATTCATGAGGCTGTAATAAACACGTATGCCAGAATGATACCAGAGAAGACTCAGTTAAAAGCCAGGGCCTTCTCCAGCACCCAGCATTAACAATAACACACCATGATGATGCTAGTAGAAACCAAATGGGGAACAAAACTCTCACATTTACATAGCAATTGTGAGTAGTCCAAGTATAACTCAGATATCAATAAAGGCCTAATAGTGAAACTGGACTTCTACATTCACCAGGCAGTAATGGGGTGGCAGAAAGGTAACCAAGAAATCAGTTTAAGAAGAGTTTAAACTGATTGAAAAGTTTATACAGAAAATCAGAAGTTTATATGGCAAAGCAAAAATAGCCAATGCAATATTGAAGGAGATGAACAAAATCATAGTACTGACACTATATGACTCCAGGACTTACAATAAAGCTATGGTTCAAGAAAGTGAGTTGTACATGAAAGAACAGAGATGTCTATTCCATGATAAATGAGAGAACTGATCTTTGACAAAGGAGCAAAAGAAATTCAGTGGAGAAAGGACAGTCATTTCAACAAATAGTGCTGGAAAAACTGTATACTCACATGCAAAAAAGAATGAATCTAGACACAGGCTTTACACCTTTCAAGAAATTAGGTGAAAATGGGTCAGAGACTTTCACGTAAGAAAGAAAAGTAGAAAACTCTTAGAAAATAACATAGGAACAAAACTAGGTGTCCTTGGGTTTGGTGATGACATTTTAGATATCACACTAAAAGGATAAACATGAAAGATAAAATTCTTAAGTTAGACTTCATTAAAATTAAAAACTGCCCTGTGAAAGACAGCATTAGAATGAAAAGCCAAATGGCAAATTGTGAGAAGATCTTGGCAAAACCCATATCTGATAAAGGACTGATATCTGAAATATACAAAGAACTCTTAAAATTCAGCAATAAGAAAACAAACAACTCAGTTAAAAATTAGCAAAACACCTGAACAGACATCTCACCAAAGAAGTCATAGAGATGGAAAATAAGCATATGAAAAGATGCTCAACGTTACATGTAATTAGATCATTGGAAATTAAAACAATGAGATACCACTACCTACCTATTAGAATGGCTAAGATAAAACACTGGCAACACCAAATGCTGGTAAGGATGCAGAACAACAGGAGCTCCCATTCATCATTGGTGAGAATGCAAAATGGCACAGCCACTTTGAAAGATGTTTACAAACTAAGCAAACTCACACCATATAATCTAACATTCACACTCCTTGGTTCTTACCCTAATGAGTTGAAAACTTACACCAACACAATATCCTGTACACAGTGTTTATAGCAGATTTATTCATAATTACTAAAACTTGGAAGAAACTAAGATCTTTTCTGATGCTTACATAAACAATGGTACATTCATATTATGGAATACAACTACTGATACATTCTACAACCTGGATTAATCTCCAGATAATTATGGTCAGTGTAGAAGCACACATGCTGTATGATTCCGTTTATGTAATACTCATGATGTGCCAAAATTATAAAACTGGAAAAACATATCAGTGGTTGTCAAGGGTTAAAATGAGGACGCGGGCAGAGGGAAAGGTAGTCTGGCTATGAAAAGTTAACATGAGGACTCCTATGGTGATAGAAATGTTCTCCTTGTTGATAGTATTCATGTCAGTGTCCTGACTCATATATTGTACTACAGATTTGCTAGATGCTACCTTTGGAGAAAACTGGGTAAAAAATAGAGAAGATTTCTGTATTGTTACTTTAAGTTTACAATTATCTGAAACTAAAAACGTTTAACAAAAAATTAAACACGTGAAACAGCAGATGCCATATCCATTTCCTTCTCAGACATAGGATTCAAACTTGGAAACATGAATTACTCAGAGTAGTGTATAAAGCCACCTGCTTTCTTCCTAACGCTCCTCTTTTGGAACTCATAAGGCTATGCCAATATTCTATTTTTGACCTTTGCTAGCAAATTGACAAAATTCCCATTGATGGTAAAAGGGCTTCCACTGTATAAGAGTGAGGCTAAAATAACCCATGTGGCTGCAGTCCTATTGCCCATGGCTCTGTTTCTTGATTCTGACTTCATGTTACATGTGTTTAAAGGAATCTATTGGTGATTCACCTGTTTCTGTCACTACTCAGGAATAAATGGTCGTGTCACTCAGAGTCAAGTAGTGAAGTATTTCACGGTATTCTTGTCATCGATTTTATTCTGCTCTATTGCTTGCAGTTGCCTGTCTTCATTTTGTCATGTCAATAGCTTTCAGATGACTCTCTGTCTTACATGGATCTTTTTTATTTGATTATTCACATATCCAGTTTGGTAGAGCTAACTTACTCTGAATATACTCTCAGTGCACAGTGATAGTGATACTGTTGCCAAACGTTTACTGGACATGAGAAATAGTAAAACCTGGAAAGTCGAATAGCCACAGAAGACTTAAATCTGACTTTCCAAGTTGGGTGACATTTATACACACACACACACACACACACACACACACACACACACACACACGTATATCCAAACATGATTTTTTGGAGGGTATCAGATATCTAATATGTTGTTTTCCCAGGGAGATGGACATATGTTATTTCTCCCAAATATGTTGTTTTCTGAAAACAATTTAGGAAATTTGTGTGAAATTAATAAGAAAAAGATCTTCAAATCTTGCTAAGTTTCTAATATGCTATTAGCTATGTATTTTTTGAACTAGAAGCCATGGGGAGCATGTAGAAGGGGATATGTGAGATGTGGAAGTTGACAGATTTTAGGAAGATTCCTTGCTTGAGCTGATGACAACTGTGGGAATAATGTGTCTGGCACTCAATATGTAAAACCCTTTGCAAATCAAATTTCAGAAATTGTATGAAGTACAAGTTCTTTCGTGTAAGCATTCAGCATATTTGCATAGTTGGTGATGCACAAATAATGCTTTCAGGAAAGCCCACAAGTTAGAGGGAAGCCTAGAGAAAGCTTAGGCCCTTTAGACCCATTATTTATGTTGACCGTTTCACTCTGTGCTATAGTTGGGGTATTTGTTCCCACCCAAATCTTATGTTGAAATATAATGCCCAGTGTTGGAGGTGGGGCCTGAAGGGAGACAATTGTTTTATGGGGGTGGATCCCTCATGGCTTGGTGTTGTCCTCCGGACAGTGAGTGAGTTCTCCTGAGATCTGCTCATTTAAAGGTATAAGGCACCTCCTTCCCACCACTCTCTGTCTCTTGCTCCCACTTTTGCCATGTGATGTGCCTGATTCTGCTTCATCTTCTGCTATGAGTAAAAGCTCACTGAGGCCTCTCCAGAAGCTGAAAGATGTCAGTAACCTGCAGAACCATGAGCCAATTAAACCTCTTTTCCTTATAAATTATACAATCTCAGGTATTTCTTTATAGCAATGCCTGAATAGCTTAAAACACTCTACATTTTTCAGAATAAATTTCTTTACAAAACCAGCTGGACTGACTCTACCTCTCTGGTGGTGTGTCTTCCCACTCCACATGACCCAGTATCACTTCCAGACAGTTGAGGCAGAGTGGTTGTCCTCTAAAACTGCTTCTGAGCCCAGCTCTCCATTATCCATCTACATGCAAATGCACTCAGTGTCATTGAGTATACTTGCCCTCGCCTCTTTCTCTACCCACTGAATCCTTCAATACCCAGAACATAACAGCTACTCTATGAGGTCTACCCAGATTCTGGCAGACAAAGCAAGCTATCACTTCCTCTACATTATCAAACTGCTGGGTATGTACCTCCACAATAGCACCTGTTTAAAATATATTGATATTAGCACTTTTACTATAATGTGACTTTATGGACGGCAAAAAAAAAAATACCCTAATGATCAGGTCAGTGTATAATAACAAATAATAAGCTTTCAAAAGATGACTGAGTGATTTCCTGGCAAGATGGCCAAAAAGGAGCAGCTCTGGTCTGCAGCTCCCAACAAGATCAAAGCAGAAGGTGGGTGATTTCTGCATTTCCAACTGAGTACCTAGTTCATCTCATCAGGAATGGTTAGACAGTCAGTGCAGTCCACAGATGGAAAGCAGAAGCAGGGTAGGACATTGCCTCCCTCCCCCAGCCAAGGGAAGCCATAAGCGACCTTGCCATGAGGGACAGAGCTATCTGGCCCAGATATACTATGTTTTTCCTACAGTCTTCACAACCCAAAGACCAGGAGATTCCCTTCGGAGCCTACATCACAAGGGCCCTGGGTTTCAAGCATAAAATCGGGCAGTTGTTTGGGCAGACACCAAGCTAGCTGCAAGAGTATTTTTCATACCCCAGTGGTGCTTGGAATGCCAGTGGACGAAACTGTTCACTTTCCTAAAAAGGGGGCTGAAGCCAGGGAGCCAAATGATCTTGCTCAGCAGAACCCACCTCCACAGAGCCCAGCAAGCTAAGATCCACTAGCTTGAAATTCTCACTGCCAGCACAACAGTCTGAATTCCACACTCCAGCTTGGCAGGGGAGGGGTGTCCTCCATCCCTGAGGCTTGAGTAGGTGGTTTTCTTCTCACAGTGTAAACAAAGCCACCAGGAAGTTTGGACTGGTTAAAGACCACCCCAGCACCTCAAAGTTGCTGTAGCCAGACTGCCTTTCTAGATTTCTCCTTTCAGGGCAGGACATCTCTGAAAGAAAGGCAGCAGCCTCAGTCAGGGGCTTATAGATACAATTCTCATCTCCCTGGGACAAAGCATCTGGGGGAATGGGTGGCTGTGGATGCAGCTTCAGCAGGCTTAAAGGTTCCCATCTGCTGGTTCTGAAGAGAGCAGTAGATCTCCCAGGACAGTGCTCAAGTTCCGCTAAGGAACAGACTGCCTCCTCAGATGCGTCCCTGACCCCTTTGTCTCCTGACTGGGAGATACCTCCCAGCAGGGGTTGACAGATAACTCATACAGGAGCGCTCCAGCTGGCATCTTGTGGGTGTTTCTGGGCTGGAGCTTCCAGAAGAAGCAGCAAGCAGCAATCTTTGCTGTTTTGCAGCCTCCACTGGTGATACCTAGGCAAAAAGGGTCTGTAGTGGAACCCCAGCAAACTCCAGTAGACTTATCGAAGAAGGGCCTAACTGTTAGAAGAAAAACTAACAAACAGAAAGCAATCAACATCAACAAAAAGAATGACAATGCAAAAACTTCAACTGAAGGGCACGAACAGCAAAGACCAAAAGTAAAAATCAATCCACGAAGACAAGGAAAAACCAGCACAAAATGCCTAAAAATTCTGAAATCCAGAACACCTCTTCTCCTCCAAAGAATCACAAATCTTCCCCAGCAAGGGAACGAAACTGGATGGAGAATGAGTCTGATAAACTGACAGAAGTAGGCTTCAGAAGGCAGGTAATAACAAACTCCTCCAAGCTAAAGGAGCATCTTCTAACCCAATGCAAGGAAGCTAAGAACTTTGATAAAAGGTTAAA